>NC_079195.1:204172688-204185188 GCF_029499605.1 Hyla sarda
TTATTGGACTAACAGAATTTTGTAGAGACAAGATTTCGGGATTCCTCCCTTTATCAAGTCCAAATTGAGATTTGCTTTGGACTTGATAAAGGGAGGAATCCCGAAATCTTGTCTCTACAAAATTCTGTTAGTCCAATAAAAAAGGTATTACAAGATACTGCAACATTTTTTGATTTGCATCTGCATCACTGGACTAATACGGCTACTCAAATGTACTATATATATATACACACAATTGTAGTGGAGCAGCACTCCTGAGATACTAAAAAAAACAGGGGGTGCAAGCAGATCCCAGGCACTGTAGACAAAGTAGAAAATGATTCAGCAGCACTCCGTAGCATGCGGTAAAAATTGGTGGTTTATTCCATCAGACAAGTGCAACGTTTCGGTTGCCAGTTGCGGCAACGGCCGCAACTGGCGACCGAAACGTTGCACTTGTCTGATGGAATAAACCACCAATTTTTACAGCAAGCTATGGAGTGCTGCTGAATCATTTTCTACTATATATATATATATATATATATATATATATATATATATCATTGTATATAATTGACACATATAATTTTTTTTCTTGAATTAGAATTATTATATTTATTTATTTTTTAATCTATAGTTCTAGGGTCAGTACATTTTATGCTGTACATTATTGTGGCAGCAACTTCGGGCAAATGTATCATCGATGTAAAATGTAGCAAACCCAACATTAACAAATACCTAGATTTTGGGCGAATCACAGGATACTAGGGGGTGACAGGTCTACGAACAACCTGTTTGTGCAGTGCTCCTCAACCTGTAGCCCTCCAGCTGTTGCAAAACTACAACTCCCATCATGTGATAGAGCAGTAAAGCCACATGTTGGGGAACTTTAGTGTATAATAACCTTTATAGGTTGTCAATATAATTGTAACAAGGCGGCTTTGTGTGTTCCTGATAGGAAGATCTGAATGTGTGTTCTTTAGATGTAGCAAAACTACAACTTCCTGCATGGTAACCTGACTCTGTCAGAGCATAATGGGAGTTGTAGTGTTGCAGCAGCTGGAGAGTGACAGGTTATAACAGAAGAGACACAAGACTGTGTTATCCATCTACTGTATGTACAAGATATTATTCCCAGCCACAAGCATGAGCACTGCGGTAACACGAGGGCTATATACAAACGACAACATATGTGCTACATTCTGAACATTTCTGTATTCTAGCTCATATGGAACTACAACTCCCAACATGTTGTAAGACTTCAGCTGCAGACCGCTCCTTTCTACTAATCCATATTAAATCGATCACCCCTCTCAGGAAGCAATGATGTGAGTTGTTGTTCTTTCAGATAGGAATTCCTTTTAAAATCGAATGCATTATTGATCATATAAAAATAGGAATTAGTTTATTATGTATTTAAAATGTATAACAATAGATTAGACAGGAGGATGGATAGATTAATAGATAAATAGATATTAAATAAATACATGTGAGATCCATATCTCATATTAATCTATATCGAATCATTTATTCTATCTATCTCATATCTATCCATCTATCTCATATCTATCTATCTCATATCTATCTATCTCATATCTATCTATCTCTCTATCTATCTTATCTCTATCTATCTCCTATCTATCTATCTATCTATCTATCTATCTCCTATCTATCTATCTATTTATCTCATATCAATCTATCTAACTATCTCATATATATCTATCTATCTATCTCCTATCTATCTATCTATCTATCTATCTCATATCTATCTGTCTATCTCTCTATCTATCTATGGATCATCTATCTCATATATATATATATATATATATATATATATATATATATATATATATATATATATATCATATCTATCTGTCTCTCTATCTCATATCTATCTATCTAGCTCATATCTTTCTATCTCATATCTATCTATCCATCTCGTATCTATCTATCTATCTCATATCTATCTCTCTCATATCTATCTATCTATCTATCTATCCATCTAATATCTATCTATCTCCTATCTATCTATCTATCTCATATCTATCTCATATCTATCTAACTATCTATCTCATATCTATCTATCTCATATCTATCTATCTCATATCTATCTAACTATCTATCTCATATCTATCTATCTATCTCATATCTATCTATCCATCTCATATTGATCTATCTCATATCTATCTATCTATCTATCCAATCTATCTATCTATCTATCCAATCTATCTATCTATCCATCTCATATCTATCTCATATCTATCTATCTATCTATCTATCTATCCAATCTATCTATCTATCTATCCAATCTATCTAAACTATGATATTTATCAATAATTACAGAATGTAGCAGAATATATGTCAAACTTTGCACAAAAAAGTATCTACAGATCCCTACTTGTCTCTACATTTCCATCACCCAAATCTATAGATTTTTCCTCTCTCTTGTTAGGTGCAGTCTAGAATTACATTGGGACGAGTAGATCACGTACAACCAGTTTGTCAATGTGTCCAGCACTGATTTTATAGGCGAAAATGTTTTAGTTTTGAAACAGCTGGAGGCCCCCTGTGGGGAAACACTGTCATAACCAATCACCTGTGTATTCTTTCAGGCTATTCCTATGGATAAATGCACTAGACTCCTATATTGACCAATAAATGACGATTACATTGTGAGCGATGTGATTCTCCCGATCCCATCGATACCGATATCTGTTCCCCAGTCGTCTTCCTCAGTGTGTGAATGAAGCCCTGTAATTAGCGCTGACATCTGTAGCTCATAGACTTTGTATTGTTTCCACACAGGTCTTGTGTTTATGAAGATACTGAATTAATAAATCTCCTGCAATTAACAACAGCATCAACAATGGGGGACATTAACCCTTCAGGTCCCAACTACCCTGACAAAGAATAGAGGAAACTCTGGCTCCCACACTGGTAGGGTTAACATTTTGGATGGGTGAGTGTTTGGGGGGGGGGGGGGGGGTGTTTGCATTTATTTCTGAGATTCTTATTCCCTATCACATAAAGCTGGGGGGGGGGGGGAGAATATTCATTATTGTAATATTGGTTTGGAGGTAATTACTTTTAATGTCAGAAAGATTAAGGTTAATATCATCTCTATTAGGCTGCTGCTTGGTAATTAAAAGTGGCGCAGAGGCTTCTGGGAACAGATGGAGGCTGCTCGCTGTGATTCACTGGGTAAACAGTGGGAGAGGCCGGGAGCAGAATCTCCATCCCCAGCCAGGGGGCGCATTGTGTGCACAGCTCCCTAGGATGCTGCGACATTCGGACAAATAAGAAAAAAAAACTTTTCCCCTTCCATTGGCTGCTTTATGGCCATGGAAGAAATCTGTGCACAAAAAGAAGTTCTTATTATTATTATTATTCCAACTGATACATTGTAACATTTCAAATTATTATTATTATTATTATTATTATTATTCCAACTGATACATTGTAACATTTCAAATTATTATTATTATTATTATTATTATTATTATTATTATTATTCCAACTGACACATTGTAACATTTCAACATGTCTTTAGTCCAACTGAAATTACAGTCGAGCACGTTTCAGATTTCAGGTAACTTTGAATGTTTGAATTTGTATCTACATGTAACAATAATAAAGAAATCTTCCCAAAACTTAATTATGGGACGATATACACATATGTGTGTGTGTATATATATATATATATATATATATATATATATATATGTGTGTGATATATTATACAGGTATGTGTGGTAGATATTATACAGGTATATGTGATAGATATTATACAGGTATATGTGATAGATATTATACAGGTATATGTGATATATTATACAGGTATATGTGATATATTATACAGGTATATGTGATATATTATACAGGTATATGTGATAGATATTATACAGGTATATGTAATAGATATTATACAGGTATATGTGATAGATATTATACAGGTATATGTGATAGATATTATACAGGTATGTGTGGTAGATATTATACAGGTATATGTGATAGATATTATACAGGTATATGTGGTAGATATTATACAGGTATGTGTGGTAGATATTATACAGGTATATGTGATAGATATTATACAGGTATATGTGATATATTATACAGGTATATGTGATATATTATACAGGTATATGTGATATATTATACAGGTATATGTGATAGATATTATACAGGTATATGTAATAGATATTATACAGGTATATGTGATATATTATACAGGTATATGTGATAGATATTATACAGGTATGTGTGGTAGATATTATACAGGTATATGTGATAGATATTATACAGGTATATGTAATAGATATTATACAGGTATATGTGATATATTATACAGGTATATGTGATATATTATACAGGTATATGTGATAGATATTATACAGGTATATGTAATAGATATTATACAGGTATATGTGATATATTATACAGGTATATGTGGTATATTATACAGGTATATGTGATAGATATTATACAGGTATATGTGATAGATATTATACAGGTATATGTGATAGATATTATACAGGTATGTGTGGTAGATATTATACAGGTATATGTGATATATTATACAGGTATATGTGATAGATATTATACAGGTATATGTGATAGATATTATACAGGTATATGTGATAGATATTATACAGGTATATGTGATAGATATTATACAGGTATATGTGATATATTATACAGGTATATGTGATAGATATTATACAGGTATATGTGATAGATATTATACAGGTATATGTGATAGATATTATACAGGTATATGTGATAGATATTATACAGGTATATGTGATAGATATTATACAGGTATATGTGATAGATATTATACAGGTATATGTGATAGATATTATACAGGTATATGTGATAGATATTATACAGGTATATGTGGTATATTATACAGGTATATGTGATAGATATTATACAGGTATATGTAATAGATATTATACAGGTATATGTGATATATTATACAGGTATATGTGGTATATTATACAGGTATATGTGATAGATATTATACAGGTATATGTGGTAGATATTATACAGGTATATGTGATAGATATTATACAGGTATATGTGATAGATATTATACAGGTATATGGGATAGATATTATACAGGTATATGTGATATATTATACAGGTATATGTGATAGATATTATACAGGTATATGTGGTATATTATACAGGTATATGTGATATATTATACAGGTATATGTGGTAGATATTATACAGGTATATGTGATAGATATTATACAGGTATATGTGATAGATATTATACAGGTATATGGGATAGATATTATACAGGTATATGTGATATATTATACAGGTATATGTGATAGATATTATACAGGTATATGTGGTATATTATACAGGTATATGTGATAGATACTATACAGGTATATGTAATAGATATTATACAGGTATATGTGATATATTATACAGGTATATGTGGTATATTATACAGGTATATGTGATAGATATTATACAGGTATATGTGGTAGATATTATACAGGTATATGTGGTAGATATTATACAGGTATATGTGATAGATATTATACAGGTATATGTGATAGATATTATACAGGTATATGTGATATATTATACAGGTATATGTGATGTATTATACAGGTATATGTGATATATTATACAGGTATATGTGGTAGATATTATACAGGTATATGTGATAGATATTATACAGGTATATGTGATAGATATTATACAGGTATATGTGATATATTATACAGGTATATGTGATGTATTATACAGGTATATGTGATATATTATACAGGTATATGTGATATATTATACAGGTATATGTGATAGATATTATACAGGTATATGTGGTAGATATTATACAGGTATATGTGATAGATATTATACAGGTATATGTGATAGATATTATACAGGTATATGTGATAGATATTATACAGGTATATGTGATATATTATACAGGTATATGTGGTAGATATTATACAGGTATATGTGATATATTCAGTATGTATATATATATATATATATATATATTGTCAGTCAATGGTTCGCTCTGATGAGCAGATTCCAGCTTCTTCTTTTTTTTTTGTTCAGAATTTACTATGATGTTTCTGTTTGTTATATCTGAAAAAGAGCAGAAGGTGTTAAATATTTCTGAACGTTTTTACAATAACAGTGATGTAAAAGACACATTCAGTATATAAATAAATGACATATAGAAACATAATGTAACCAGATAGAACAGGGCGGAACATGTCACCATAATAAGGGCTGCAGGTAAAGTGACACATGTAGATTTATCTATTTATTTATCTATCTATCTCATATCTATCTATATCATATTTATCTAATATCTATCTATTTATTTATTTATTTATGTATCCATCCATTTAATAACTATCTCATATCTATCCATCTATCTATCTCATATCTATTTATTTATGTATTTATCCGTTTAATAACTATCTCATATCTATCTTATATCTATCTATCTCATATCTATCTATCTATCTTATATCTATATATCTCATATCTATCTGTCTATCTATCTCATATCTATCTCATATCTATCTTATATCTATCTATCTCATATCTATCTATCTATCTATCTATCTTATATCTATATATCTCATATCTATCTTATATCTATCTATCTCATATCTATCTATCTTATATCTATATATCTCATATCTATCTCATATCTTTCTATCTATCTGTCTAATATCTATCTATCTAATATCTATCTCATATCTATCTATCCAATATCTATCTCATATCTATCTATCTATCTCATATCTATCTATCTATCTCATATCTATGTATCTATCTCATATCTATCTATCTATCTCATATCTATCTATCTCATATCTATCTATCTATCTTGTATTTATCTATCTCATATCTATCTGTCTATCTATCTCATATCTATGTATCTATCTCATATCTATCTATCTATCTATCTATCTATCTATCTATCTCATATCTATCTATCTATCTTGTATTTATCTATCTCATATCTATCTGTCTATCTATCTCATATCTATTTATCTATTTCAGATCTTTCTAGCTAGCTCCAAATCAATCCTATATCGAAGCTGTCTCTACACATATGGTATCAGTATCAGTCTACTGGAAGTATTTGGATATAACTCACAACTTATACACTCCTCATAATTATGGGTCTGATTGTAGACAAATATAAGAGGATATATTGTGTTTATATAATGCAGCCTCTCAGGAGAAATCGTTCTAATAAGTTATCAGGTGTGAACATGTCCTGGATACATCTGTGTTATATAAACCCCTGACTGGAAAACGTCACTATCTACACCAGTGACAGGAAAGAGGACGATCTATCTATCTCATATCTATCTATCTATCTATCTATCTATCTCATATCTATCTATCTATCTCATATCTATCTATCTCATATCTATCTATCTCATATCTATCTATCTATCTCATATCTATCTATCTATCTCATATCTATCTATCTATCTATCTATCTCATATCTATCTATCTATCTCATATCTATCTATCTATCTATCTATCTATCTATCTCATATCTATCTATCTATCTCATATCTATCTATCTATCTATCTCATATCTATCTATCTATCTCATATCTATCTATCTATCTCATATCTATCTATCTATCTATCTATCTATCTCATATCTATCTATCTATCTATCTCATATCTATCTATCTATCTATCTATCTATCTATCTATCTATCTATCTATCTATCTCATATCTATCTATCTATCTATCTATCTATCTCATATCTATCTATCTCATATCTATCTATCTATCTATCTCATATCTATCTATCTATCTCATATCTACCTATCTATCTCATATCTATCTATCTCATATCTCTATCTCATATCTGTCTATCTCATATCTATCTATCTATATCATATCTATCTATCTATCTTATATCTATCTATCTTATATCTATCTACCTCATATCTATCTCATATCTATCTCATATCTATCTATCTATCTATATCATATCTATCTATCTATCTATCTATCTCATATCTATCTATCTATCTCATATCTATCTATCTATCTATCTATCTATCTATCTCATATCTATCTAACTTATATCTATCTCATATCTATCTCATATCTATCTATCTATATCATATCTATCTATCTATCTATCTCATATCTGTCTATCTATCTCATATTTATCTATCTATTTATCTACCTCATATCTATCTTATATCTATCTATCTATCTAATATCGATCTCATATCCATTATATCTCTCCTTCTAGCTATCTATTTATCTCACATCTATCTATCCTATCTTCTATTCTATCTATTATCTATCTCTCCTGTGGGTCTATATTTCTAATGTATCTATCTCATGTTTATCTCTATATTTATTATCTATCTATATATCTAATCTATCTCTTTCTCTCTATCATCTATTTATCTATCTATTAAGTTGTATTTGTTGAATTTGTCGCTTGACTCTTTTTGGGCTTCACTTTTCTGTATCGAACAACCTGCAATGGTTTTACCTGTAGAACAACATAAATCACACATGGCCCATAGGAGAACATGGCATTTTATTCCACAAAATAGTCATCATAGAATTTCTATAGGACAGTGTAGACAATCTCCCACAACCACCAGAACATAAATATGCAAAGAAAAATACAAATATAAAATAATAATAATAATAATAAAACACAGCAAAAGTAAACTTTCATCTTCTATCTTAACCATTTGTCCACATTGGTATCTGGAGAATGAAGAGGATACAATAATAGCTAAAAAGAACATATTGTGAATCCTGTCTGTAAAGAAATTGTTCCGAAAGTTACAGAATAATCCTAGATAACACAATATAGATAATAGAAATTATAAAAGGCAGTAAATATATGCTCACTACTAAGAACAGAAAAATGGTCAAAATTTATAAAAAATAAAAATAAAATACATATAAATGAATATAAAAAAAAAAGTTGAAAACAATATTATAAACACTAAAATAGACATGTAGAATTATGTATCATAAAATCTTAATAAATGAAACATTTACAAAATAATAAACAAATATATACAACTAAAAAAAAAAAAAAATAATGTAACATATTATCGGATACATAATTGGTGATGAACACTTTCTGTATAGAAGAAACTCACCTTCACATTCTAATCCGTTTCCCCTTCCACAGACAGAACATCTAATTTGTATCACTAGAAAGAATAATTGTAATGATAGGTATCAATTGTAATAGGCTCCTCATTGAAAATAATATTTAATAATATGGAAAGCTAAAATTGTAGCAAAGAGTAAACTAAAAGTATAATGTAGTAGTTACAAAGTATTATTTATCATAAGGTTTTTAATTTTAGAATATTATGATGAGGGACACTATTGTTTCCTTGATATAATGCAGTGGTCCCCAAACTGTGGCCCTCCAGATGTTGCAAAACTACAACTCCCAGCATGCCTGGACAGCCTACGGCTGTCCAGGCATGCTGGGAATTGTAGTTTTGCAACATCTGGAGGGCCACAGTTTGGGGACCACTGATATAATGTATAAGCAATGTGATTGTATCTGTATAGTAGTAATAATAACACTATTTGTAGTGTATCTGCTGTGTGTGGAAATGGCTGTGGATAAGGCAGGGGGTCTCCTCCGGATCATAAACCAGAATCTATACAAGTGTCTCTCCTTCCTCCTCCTCCTCCTCCTCCTCCTCCTCTCTCTGTTATGAGCTTGAAACAGTAGAACAAGTCACCGACCAATCAGAAGTGAGCTTCTCCCCTGGCCTGACCAATCGGAGGTTGGACATTGTTCTCAGCATTTGTCTAATGAGTGATGAACAATTGAGGATGAGGAGCTGCTGCCTGGAGCTGGGGCTGGAACTTTGTCTTTTTTTTTCCCTGACTTGAAACTCCTGGGTGCACTCACCACTTGTGCTGCAGGGGCTGAGCTGGAGGCTGAGAGGGGGATTCTTGTGGGGGATCTGGGCCCATCAGGTAACACCACCACCATCACCATCATCATCAGCTATAGAGATCAGCCTGCCGGGACACATTGGGTCGTCTTTATCTGACGGTCCTGGTACAGAGGAGATGATAGGTTTGGCCTTTATTTTAGTAGCAGATTGTGGGGAAGTTGGGAGTCAATAGAGGTTTTATCCCCTGTAGATAAAGATTATAGGGCAGAGAACTAGGTCTGTAGGGTCCTGTCTATAATGTGCTCCTATGGTATCACTTTAAGTCTTGCATGCTATATATAGATCACTATAGGGGAGCAGTAGTGTTCATGGTATATAGCTAAGGGAGTGGGAGTCAATGTGGGTGTCTCTTGCTATTTAAAGGCTGCAGCATTAGCTATATTTATATATATATATATTTATATATATTTATATCAGATTAGACTTCTATAGCGGTGGATGTGGGTATAGAGGGGATAGATCCCTGACTGTTACTAAACTGTTTCTAAGCTTTGTTGAGGGACCCCCTAAGATGGAGATAAGCGGGGCTCCTTCTGGATCTCAGGTCCCCCAGACCACCACCTCCACCTCTCTACCAGTCACTGTGGCGGGGACCCTACTGCGGGGTCCCCAGTTGCTTTTGCGGGCGACAGAGAAGTACCCCCGCACCCCGAAGTGCGCCCGCTGCCGGAATCACGGGGTGGTGTCGGCCCTCAAGGGTCACAAGCGTTACTGCCGCTGGAAGGACTGTATGTGCGCCAAGTGCACGCTCATCGCGGAGCGCCAGAGGGTCATGGCCGCGCAAGTTGCGCTCCGCAGGCAGCAGGCGCAGGAGGAGAACGAAGCGCGGGAGCTGCAGCTGCTGTACGGAACCGCGGAGGGGTTAGCACTGGCGGCGGCCAACGGCATCATCCCACCCAGGCCGGCCTACGAGGTGTTCGGGTCCGTGTGTACCGACAATGGCTCAGGTAAGAGCTCGTTCACTTTGTGCCACTTTACATGTTACAAGCATTTTCCAGTAGTAAAGTTGGCAGCTATTAACGGCTTCTAATATCTATCTATCTATCTATCTATCTATCTATATATATATATATATATCCAGGGGTCAAGTTCTGGGAAAAAATAGTGCAGGAACTCACCCACGATTTCCACTCAAGGGCCGGTCCTGCAGAACTAATGGGAACGGTGTCTCTGTTGTGAAAAAAAGTACAGGAACTCAGTTCTTACGCCGTTCCTGCAGGACTTGAGCCCTGTGTGTGTGTGTGTGTGTATATATATATATATATATATATATATATATATATATATATTTATATATATATATACACATACAAACCTAACTGTTTAGGTTTGTACTTTCTTTTATTACAAAATTACCATCAGATCTATAAATATTTATATATATATATATATATATATATATATATATATATATAAAATAAAGAAATAATAATATATATATATATATATATATATATATATATTTATTTATTTATAGATCTGATGGTAATTTTGTAATAAAAGAAAGTACAAACCTAAACAATTAGTAGTATATAGCAAGGGAGTAAAGATTAGGGTTTCCCAACAGGGTGCCCCCAGCTTTTGAAAAACTACAACTCCCAGCATGCCCTGTGCGGGCATGCTGGGAGTTGTAGTTTTGCAACAGCTGGGGGCACCCTGTTGGGAAACACTAGTACAAAGTATTCAAATAATGTAAAAAAATATATATATACGTTCACTAATAATAACTATAATAATAATAATTACAATAATGTACATTTGTAAACAGTACTGACAATTTAATGCCCAACGCAAATCCAAATGTTCCGGCTACAACTCTGGTAAAATACACAGAAATATACAGCTAAAGAGGGTGCAGGGAACAAGAGCAGGGTCTGGAGTTTAGGATATTTAGGATTTGTATGTTTGTTCGTGTATACCTGCACCTTGTAATTCGTTCTTAAAAGAACATGTACCCCCGTATTCCGTATAAAAAGTCACTTTTTTAACATTCTAAAACCTGATACTTTCTTCTTTTGAGAACAAAGTTCGAGTCGTTTCAAATCCTCAATTAGAATAGTCTAGAATAGTCTACATCAGTGGTCTTCAACCTGCGGACCTCCAGATGTTACAAAACTACAACTCCCAGCATGCTCGGACAGCCAACGACTGTCCGGGCATGCTGGGAGTTGTAGTTTTGCAACATCTGGAGGTCCGCAGGTTGAATACCACTGGTCTACATAATCCAGATCACACTCCTTTCTGGATTCTGTGTAAATGAACTGGAGGAGGTAATTATAGGGTTAAACAACTGGAAAAACTCGCAGTGATTAACTGTACTGTTCATATGGGATATATAGAATTAAGTAACTCAATATTTATTATTTATTTGTACTATCTCTCATGCACACTCCTATGTATGTATTTATCTATTTCTAAATTATCTATTTATTTATCTGTTATCTATTTATCTTATATAATACATCTCTATTATCCATATATACATTTATTTCTTCTGTCTAGTTTATCTATATATCATACTCTATCTTTTAGA
>NC_079195.1:205882688-206025188 GCF_029499605.1 Hyla sarda
TTTGCAGAGACATTTCTCTTTATAGACGGAAAAATTACCATTAAAGGAGCCTTCTGTCCTTAATTTACACTTATATTAACTTCCATTAATAGTTTCCTTGGCAACCGTGTAATTGCCTAAAACAAAAGAATGTTCCTGTGCTGCGAAATCTGTATGAAAACAAAATCGAATTGTCCGAGCAGGAGACTCCTCCGTACGGTCAGCGGGGAAGCTGTGTGCATCAAACCGAACCTGTCAGAACTTTATAAGGACTGGTCTGGACGGATGATCTTCTATACAATTATGTCCTATGTAACGTATATTCTTAGATCAGAAAGGAATATTCCGAGCACGTATTACCCATTGGTCATTTAGAAGTGTTTCCTGTCTTTACAGCATAGATCCTTTGTGCTCCCGGTGTTCATGGTTACAGAGTGGATTCTACATACCGACCATTATCTCCATGATGCAGATTATACATCTCCTGATGGTATTTCCCTATGTATAATTACTGGCCATAGAAATATCCAGAGCACAGATACATGTATATCATCGACAATACAATAGATAGCATGCCTTTACAGAACGTATGAGATAGCTTCTTTAGAGTCTATGAGCAGGAACGCAGGTACCCTTTTAACCCCTTAAGGACTCGGTGTTTTTCCGTTTTTGCATTTTCGTTTTTTCCTCCTTACCTTAAAAAAAATCATAACCCTTTCAATTTTGCACCTAAAAATCCATATGATGGCTTATTTTTTTGCGCCACCAATTCTACTTTGTAATGACGTCAGTCATTTTACCCAAAAATCTACGGCGAAACGGAAAAAAATCATTGTGAGACAAAATTGAAAAAAAAAAAAACACCATTTTGTAACTTTTGGGGGCTTGTGTTTCTACACAGTACGTTTTTCGGTACAAATGACACCTTCTGTTTATTCTGTACGTCCATAGGATTAAAATGATACCCAATTTATATAGGTTTGATTTTGTCGTACTTCTGGAAAAAATCATAACCTCATGCAGGAAAATGTATACGTTTAAAATTGTCATCTTCTGACCCCTTTAACTTTTTTATTTTTCCGCGTATGGGGCGGTATGACTTTTTGATCGCTTTTTATTTATTTTTTCATGATATAAAAAGTGACCAAAAATACACAATTTTGGACTTTTGATTTGGACTTTGAATTTTTTTGCGCATACGCCATTGACCGTGCGGTTTAATTAACTATATACTTTTATAAATCGGACATTTCCGCATGCGGCGATACCACATATGTTTATTTTTATTTACACAGTTTTTTTTTTTTAAATGGGAAAAGGGGTGACTCAAACTTTTATTAGGGAAGGGGTTAAATGATCTTTATTAACTTTTTTTTTGCAGTGTTATAGCTCCCATAGGGGACTATAACACTGCACACACTGATCTTTTACATTGATCAATGGTTTCGCATAGGAAACCATTGATCAATGATTCTGCCGCTTGACTGCTCATGCCTGGATCCCAGGCACTGAGCAGTCATTCGGTGATGGGACACCAGGAGGCAGGTAAGGGGATCCTCCTGCTGTGTCACAGCTGTTCGGAATGCCGCGATTTAGTTGCAAACATCCTGAACAGCCCCCTGAGCTAACCGGCAATGATTTACTTTCACTTTAAACACGACGTTCAACTTTGAACGCCGCGTCTAAAGGGTTAATAGCACGCCGCACCACAATCAGTGCTGCGCGCTATTAGCCAAGGGGCCCGGCCGTTGTTAGACGCATGACGCATAATAGAACGTACCGATACGTCATGGGTCCTGTAGGGGTTAATCACTAGATTAAAGGGGTACTCCGGAGGGGAGGGTTTTCAAATCAACTGGTGCCAGAAAATTATACAGGTTTGTAAACTACTTCTATTTAAAAATGTTAAACCTTTCAGTACTTATCAGCTCCAGAGAAAGTTGTGTAGTTCTTTCCAGTCTGAACACAGTGCTCTCTGCTGACACCTCTGTCCATGTCAGGAACTTTCCAGAGCAGAAGAGGTTTGCTATGGGGGTTTGCTCATGTTCTGGACACTTCTTGAAAGGGACAGAGGTGGCAGCAGAGAGCACTGTGGTCAGACTGGAAAGAAATACACAATTTCCTCTGGAGCATACAGCAGCTGATAAATACTGGAAGGATTAAGATTTTAAACAGAAGTAATTTACAAATCTGTATAATTTTCTGGCATCCGTTGATTGGAAAACATTTGTTTTCCATCAGAGCACCCCTTTAAGCATTGTAGTATTCTTTATGGACTTTGCAGTCCTATTCATTTCAATACAATGGCTGTTAGCATAGCCTGGAGAAATAGACATCTTATAAAGAGTATGGTGCTTGGTAGAGTTCCCTAGCCCCTACATCAGTGTTTCCCAACCAGGGTACCTCCAGTTATTGCAAAACTACAACTTCCAGCATGCCCGGTCTGTTGTAAGGGGGGGTTGTAATTTTGAAACAGCTGGAGGCACCCTGGTTGAGAAATACTGCTCTACCCTGCACACGTTCAGCCATCCTGAATAATGGTATCTGCTTGTTCATGAGGTGAGCATAGAATTTGGGGTCTGGAGGCAGCGTGTGTATGTATGATGTGTGTGTATGTACTGTATGTATGATGTATGAATGGTGTGTGTGTGTGTGTGTGTGTATGTACTGTATGTATGATGTATGAATTATGTGTGTGTGTATATACTGTATGTATGATGTATGAATGGTGTGTGTGTATGTACTGTATGTATGATGTATGAATGGTGTGTGTGTATGTACTGTATGTATGGTGTATGAATGGTGTGTGTGTATGTACTGTATGTATGATGTATGAATGATGTGTGTATGTACTGTATGTATGATGTATGAATGATGTGCGTATGTACTGTATGTTTGATGTATGAATGATGTGTGTGTATGTATGATGTATGAATGTTGTGTGTGTATGTACTGTATGTATGATGTATGCATGGTGTGTGTATGTGCTGTATGTATGATGTATGAATGATGTGTGTGTATGTACTGTATGTTTGATGTATGAATGATGTGTGTTTATGAATGATAGATGTGTGTAAACAAGATGTATGTATGTATGATGTGAGGAGATGTATTATGTGGGGGGATCTGGAGGGTGTGGGTGTATGTATGATATGTGTATGCATGATGTTTATGTTTGATGTGTCTGTATGTATTATGCATGTGGGGGGGGGGCGGAGATGGCGTGTCTTTGATGTGTGTGTATGTACTGTATGTATGATTGATGTGTGTGTATGTACTGTATGTGGCAGCATTATATTCAGGGGGTATAGTAGGAAGCAGTATTATATTCAGGGGATACAGTGTGTGGAAGTATTATATTCAGGGGGTACAGTGGGTGGCAGTATTATATTCAGGGGGTACAGTAGGAGGCAATATTATATTCAGGGGTACAGTTGGAGGCAGTATTATATTAAGGGGGTACAGTGAATGGCAGTATTATATGCAGGGGGTACAGTGTGTGTTGCAGCATTATATGCAGGAGGTACAGTGGATGGCAATATTATATGCAGGAGGTACAGTGGATGGTTGTTTTATATTCAGGGGATACAGTGTGTGGAAGTATTATATTCAGTGGGTACAGTGGATGGCAGTATTATATGCAGGGGTACAGTGTGTGTGGCAGTATTATATGCAGGGGTACAGTGTGTGTGACAGTATTATATGCAGGAGGTACAGTGGATGGCAGTATTATATGCAGGAGGTACAGTGGATGGTAGTTTTATATTCAGGGGATACAGTGTGTGGAAGTATTATATTCAGGGGGTACAGTGGATGGCAGTATTATATGCAGGGGTACAGTGTGTGGGGCAGTATTATATGCAGGAGGTACAGTGGATTGTAGTTTTATATTCAGGGGATACAGTGTGTGGAAGTATTATATTCAGGGGGTACAGTAGCAGGCAGTATTATATTCAGGGGGTACAGTAGCAGGCAGTATTATATTCAGGGGGTACAGTAGCAGGCAGTATTATATTCAGGGGGTACAGTAGCAGGCAGTATTATATTCAGGGGGTACAGTAGGTGGCAGTATTATATTCAAGGGGTACAGTGGGTGGCAGTATTATATGCAGGAGGTACAGTAGATGGCAGTTTTATATTCACGATACAGTGAGTGTATATATGGACGAACATTCATCCTATGTTCGCGAAATACGCATATTTGCTATGTTCACTTTTTTTTCATGCGAAAATCGAAATGAAATTCGTATAGTGCGCATGCACGATTTTATAGTGAAGGGGTGGGCAACTTTCCTATTGGTTGCTAGGGATGTTGCTAACCTTTGAGAACTGTATTTGCATCCTTCTCATTGGCCCACAAGCTAAAAGAAGGGAGAGATCAGTGTCCTCTGGAGCTGCCGATATTCGCTAATATTTGCATATTCACATATACAAAATATTTGCGCTCCACAACGACTCACACAGTAAATAATATTGGAGCTTTCTTTGGACCACAAGCTGGAAGCAGGGAGGGATGATCACTTTTTTTTTTTTACACAGTACACATCATTGCTGTGATGTGTACTGTGAATAAAAAGAAAAAAAAATATTCCTCATTCCGAATATATATCGCTATATTCTAAATATTCACAAAATCACGATATTCGCGGTAAAAATTTGCGTTTTGAATATTCGCGCTGAACACTAAATCTTGCCCTAAGGTTCGGGTAGATTAAGAGCCGAGGTGCAAAAGTGCCCTGGGAGTGGTGACCACAGGGTGCCGGAACTCACTTGGGAGTCGTTACCCCACTTGACTGATGGCCCGCAGCACGAGCTTTATCTCTCCAGAGCACTCACCTCTAGTGTTCCGGCCTTCTGGCTGTTGATCAGCAGAGGAATTCTTAAAGATCCGGCCGGATGTTTGGGCAGTATCCCACTGTGCACATCCACTTATTTATTCTTTATGTTTTGTCACTGTGCTCATGTTGATGTTCCTTTTTTATGTACACTAGGATTTGGTCAGGGTGCAGTAACCCTTTAGGGTGTCCTTCCTGCCGGTCTAGGGGAGGTGGGAGTGGCCATTAGGTTCCTCACCTCCCTGCCATACCCCAGACATTCCCGCTATGGCAAGAATGCCTAATCGGTTTTACTGGTTCCTCTGTGGCAACTTAGTTTTTCGCCAGGAACACTTTTCAGTCCCTGAGTAGCTTCGGCGAAAGGGGACATTTGTACCTGGAACTTTGCAGGTGCCCTTTGGCCCGGAAGCGAAGGGTTTGGTTTGTTGAGGGGCCTCTCTCCTGTTGGAGAAGGGCTTTCGATGGACCGCATCCTCGTGCATGTTTTTTTGTGTGAACACTTGAACTTTTTACTTGCACTTTGGGTGAATTGAGAGCATGTACCTCCGCTCTTAAATAAAAATATAAATAAAACTTGAAGGGGTAATGTTTCTCCTTAAAGACCTGTGAAAACTGAAAGGAGTAGTGCAACAAAAACGTTCTTTCCCGCATTGAGCTTGGTTTTAAAAGTTACATAGAAAACCCAATTAGCACCATGCCCCAATCCGCAGCGGTACCTGAGATCTGAGCAGTCCGAAAGCTGAGCTGTCCCTCAGTAGCTGTGACATCCAACCCCCTGTATGCTGCCTATCGTCGCCATTTTGTGCACGGACCCAGCATCCTTAGCGCTCTGTGCCGGATCTCCCTGCACCAAGTTGGGTCCTCCCCATCTCTCAATATTCATATATTCAGGGGGAGCTCAGCCTGCATAAGCGTGAGAAAGGGGGAAGCATTGGGGGGGGGGGGCGTACTACATTATTAGGTACGGGGTGGGGAGTGAGAATGAGGGAGGGCTTGTGAGCCGTCGGACTGCAGCAAGGCCTGATGGGTAAGGTCATTCCTGACATCACAGGCACTAGTTTACCAGTAGGAACACAACCTGTCTTATGGTGCTATTTTTTTTTTGCCATTACAATACTCCTTTAAGGAGGAACATTACCCCTGTAGTATTATGATGATAGGCCTCTCACTAGCCAGCCAACACCATGCTCTGTAATGACGAGGGACAATCACCCCAAAACAACTGTTTGTAGAGATTGCCCAGGACTTTTAAACATCCTGCCTGCATATATGCTGTCCATCAGGCAGGTGCAGGGAATAGTTAGTCTGGGGGTGGGAATTTTAGTGCGGGAGATGAGGACAGGATATGAGGTCGGGGTATGATGACAGGATTTGAGGGCAGGTTATGAGGTTAGGATATGAGGTTAGGGTATGAGGATGATATATGAGGACAGTATATGAGAACGGGATATGAGGATGAGAAATGAGGTCGGGATATGAGGACTGGATATGAGGTTGGGGATATAAGGATGGGATCTGAGGATGAGAAATAAGGACAGGAGGATATAAAGATGGGCAATGAGGTTGGGAAATGAGGATGAAAGCATCATTGTTGCTTTTCCTCCCCCACATGGTTTAAGTAGGAAGATCGGGCAACACCAGTTACTCATCTGGTAAAGACTTAAAAAAATGGATATCACCACCACAATAAGTGCTAGGACAGATTTTTGATCTTGGGGATTCAAGGTGGTTTTGAATTAAGGTTGGCTCTGATAATCTGCAAAAGGATTGTCTGCATGAATGAGATTAATATATAGTTTTGTGGGAAAAGTCCCATAAGACCTTGTCATGTATTCATGTAAATTTCTGCTCATTCTTGGCTAAATAGTCATCTGGGCGGTCCTCTTCATTGATGGACAAACAAGTGTGCACAGAGAGAGCTTTCAACCACCAAATATGACCGCCCACATGACTATGTTGCCCAGAATGTGGAGTGGTCCTAATTAGTAATTGACAACTCTCTCTACATAAATAATTGACAAGTTATCCTAGAACTGTTCCCATAATTAATATATATATATATATATATATATATATATATATATATATTTTTTTATTATTATTATTTTTTTTCAATCGGCTCAGCTCCTCCTGCTCAATAACATTAAGCCATGTGACAGGTTTCCTTCCTTTAAGATCTGAATAAAAATTACAGACATTTGCCTTTTCATGCCATTCTAGTATTTATATTATATTTGCTTGGTTTATATTTTATTAAAATGAGTTTTGATGAGTCTTAAAGGCATTTGAGGGCTTCATGTATGACTGGTCACAATGGGGAGACATAACTGTGTGATGTTTTTCCTGGATTCTTATAAATATCTATGTATCTGTCGGGTGTATTTTATGGTCCACGAGCACCATCCATAATTCCCATCTAATGGCAGACTGTGCTGGCTGAGGAGCCCTGGATGTGTATGAGTGTTTGTGAGTCTCCTGCTGTCATCCTGTGAATTTGCCAGGTGCAATCGATCTTTTGGAACTTTATCTTTCCCGCAAGATGTTCAATTATTCCACATTAATCAAAGCCTCAAGGCATTAAAACAAAGGCGACCAGAAGTTAATGAAAAAAAAATATAGGCATTTCATGCCGAAGACTCTGGGTCCATGAAATGTGAAGTCGTTCTCTTGTATCCAAAAACGTAACCTGTTAAACTTTACATCATATAAGAATAAATATTTTTTTTTTAAAGTGGCACACCTACCATGGAAGGAGGGTATGCTACTGTTATTGATCGACTGAATCCAGGGTTAAATTGGTACCTGGGTGATGAACACTGGGCTTAAAGGGGTACTGCAGCCATAATTAACTTATCCCTATCCACAGGATAGGGGATAAGTAGCTGATCGAGGGGGGTCCAACCGCTGGGGCCCCAATGATCTCCTGAACGGGACCCCGTCCCGCTCAGTCAGGAGCGTGTGTCATCTACCTCTAGACGGCACGTGCTATATTGAAATGAATGGAGCGGTGGTGTCCAGAGGAAGACGATGCACGTTTCTGCGCTATCCAGGACATAATTCTGTCCGGCTGCAGCATCATATTTGTCCCAGCTGAAGGACAGGCTGGGACAAGGTCCAGGAAGTGAGAGACTAGCACTCCTCTGTGCTCACTCCTGTCCTATCAGATTCCTGTCTAAAAACAGAGAAGGGGTAACAGAGCAGCCTTCACTGATTGGATAAAGAGACCCGGCACAGAAGACTCAGGGAGGAAGTGAATGCATGGTGAGTGAGGGCCTGACTAGCACTCCTCTGTACTCCTGTCCTGTTTATCAAACTCCTGTCTGAACACAGAGAGGAGGGGGTTACAGAGTAGGGATCGACCGATATTGATTTTTTTAGGGCCGATACCGATAATCTGTGACCTTTCAGGCCGATAGCCGATAACTTATACCAATATTCCGGTCTAAAAAAATCAACAACAAAAAATTGTGCTGATCGGAGGGGAACTCCATAAGACTTAGCTTTTATTAAATATAGTTTAAAAGCCACCAGGGTAACCAAAACAGTGCTCAAAGCTGCATCCTGCACCAAACAATAATAAATATGTGAAAGAATTACCACATGTCAATGTGGATTTATCAAGAATAATTCCAAACTAATACTAGTAGTATAGACCCAACGCGTTTCTGCCACAATAATGTGGTGTCATCAGGGGACTTTTTAAAGCAAAAGATCCTGGTATGAAGGCTATTTGTTCTAAGCCCACCAAGCACTAGAAATGTTGCACACTAAAAGGAAATGTATAAACTGAGAACCATGATTACTCATAAGGGGAATACACCCGATACATAGTGTACCCCAAACAAGGTTTCAGGACAGTGACTCCTGGGCAACAGGGTTGATAATCATCTGTGGATATATCCCTGTAAGATCCGTGGGTACAGTTAGGATAACCTTGCGTCCGGCAAATGGTTCTCAGTGCAGCGCTCCTATCCGCAGTGGCGGGGAGCCGTCTGATGCTTGCGGCTGCTGCTGTGCAATATTTGGAATTATTCTTGAAGTATCCACACTGACGTGGTAATTCTTTCACATATTTATTATTGTTTGGTGCAGGATGCAGCTTTGAGCACTGTTTTGGTTACTCTGGTGGCTTTTAAACTATATTTAATAAAAGCTAAGTCTTATGGAGTTCCCCTCCGATCAGCACAATTTTTTGTTGTTGATTTTTTTAGTTTGATATTCCAGGAATAATTAGGCCACATGCAGGTTGTGTAAATAATATATGCAATTTTCTTTAACCAATATTCCGGTATAAGTTATCGGCTATATCCCGACTCCCCACCCCAACCACCCCACCCGACCCGCAGAAGCCGCTGCAGATCAATGATTTAAAGCGGGCACTTTAAATAAAAGAACTGCAGCAGCTTTTGCGGGACCAGAGACTGCAGCCGCCACCCGCTTCTCTCCCCCTGCCTGTCCTGGGGTCCTCCCTAGTCCAACCACCACCACTGCTGCCCCATTGCCTCCCCCATCCCCGGTTTTATAATTACCTGTTCCCGGGGCTGGGGGGCCGCGCTACTTATGGCTCCAGCGGCGTCCTGAGCTGTCACTGTGCGCACTGACGGTGACGTCGGGTTGAGGACGTCACTCGTCATTGCGCTGCGCACAGCAATAGCGCAGGACGTCGCAGGAGCCAGAAGTAGCGCGGACCCCGGGAACAGGTAATTATAAAACCGGGGATGGGGGAGTCGATGGGGCAGCGGCGGTGGCAGTGTCTGACCGGGGAGGCGGGGCGGGGGCAGTGCATTAGCGGCATATTGGCAAGGTAATTGCCGAGACCGATAATGTCCAAAATCGTGAATATCGGCCAATAATATCGGCCAAACCGATAATCGGTCGATCCCTATAACAGAGCAGCTACAGAGATTGGATGAAGAGACCCAGCGCAGCACAGCAGACTCAGGGAGGAAGAGGAGTCATGCAGAGTGAGGACATGCCCTTCCAAAGCACAGGAGGACAAAGCAAGTGAGCAACAGGAAGAAGGTATTTGTGAGAGGAATATAGGTGCTAGACACATACAAATGATATGTACATGACCAGGATTAGACACTGACTAATATCTAACTTTTTTGTGTGTGGCAAAATGACTCTAAACCTTATAGCATTTTTTGCATGCAGATACACAGTGGTCTGGCTTTAAAATGGCTTTATCTAGTGGGGACAGATCACTTGCTCCTTAAATTTCTTTTCGTTTTAAATTTTTTGTGCTGCCTTCATTCACTGTCCCTCTGCCACCGTGAAAAAAATATACATCTGCAACGTCTTTACTGTGACAGCGACAGACTCATAAAACAGGATTGTAAATTTACACCCCCAAGATCATAAGACTCATCGTTTAAATTCCGGGAATAAATGCGAAGCCGTGCCGGCATTAGATGGCTCCTGTTTTGTTACCGTAAGGTATAATTCCCATTTTAGGAGCGATGCGTTCTGCTGGAGGCCACTGATTGCCATTAGAAGTCAATTGTTAGAAAATGAGTAATTGTGACCGTATCTAACAAACCCGGCAAAAAACTGTTTACATCAGTATTTCACCGAAATTGAAAACCGCTGGAGCATGTCAGTATGCAATATTAGAAAAGAAAATGTAAAGACAATTTATTTATGTACTGGGGAGGGGGAAAAAAAAAAGATAATATGGAAGAAAGTGGGTTGTTCTGCTGATTTTATATTGTACATATTCATGGAGCAATGAATCAAAGGTGTAACTATACAGCAGTGTTTCCCAACCAGGGTGCCTCCAGCTGTTGCAAAACTACAACTCCCAGCACGCACGGACAGCCAACGGCTGTCCGTGCGTGCTGGGAGTTGTAGTTTTGCAACAGCTGGAGGCACCCTGGTTGGGAAACACTGCTGTGTAGTCCCGTAGTACTGATCAGCGTTTATTTTTTTTTTTGTCGTGCAGGCGCTTTTTCAGGTTATAGTGGCTTTTTTATTTTTTGCACTTATAGGCGGTCCATGCCACCAGTAGCAGGCCTGTGCTGTGTGGACGGACCGTACCTTTGTGTGCGGGCTGCCCCACCGCTGTCAGTGTGGGGGGGGTGCCACTGTTCTGGGCTAAGTGGCCAGACCCCCTACTGACTTCTTCGCTCCCTGCCGCCACCAAGTGCTAATCAGTGCGCACACCACTGATTAGGGCAGGTTAGTAGTTAGTGAGGTTAGTACAGGTTTGGGTGGGGTAGAGGGGAGTAGTCCCACATCACATCACACATAGCACATACACAAATAAAGTTTTCCCCCCCACACATACACACACCCCCATCCCTCTCTTCACATCCCTCGCCGCCAGATCCACACTCGCTTGTGGGACAGTCCGGAAGAATCAGAGAGTGTTTGTGTTGCCTAGTGTTGCTCGCGAATATTCGCAATGCGAATTTTATTCGCGAATATCGCATATTCGCGAATTCGCGAATATTCGCGAAAATAGCGCTATATATTCGTAATTACGAATATTTATTTTTTGTTTTTGTTTTTTTTCACAGTAAACATCACAGTGATCATCCCTCTCTGCTTCCAGCTTGTGTGGTGTAAAGAAGGTTCTAATACTGCAATGTGAGACTGGCGTTCGAATTTTCGCACATGTGAATTTCGGCAAATGTTAATTTTCGCATTTGCTACTTTTCGCATATGCGAATATTTTACTCAGTAATTTATGGTTTATGCGAATTGTCGCATATGCGAATTTCGGTCGTTAATTTTCATACTTGCTAATTTTCGCATATGCGAATCTTTTTGTTTATACTGGTTGTCTTATGCTAATTTTAACATAAGCGCATTTAGGTCTATGAGAATTTTCGCATTTGCAAAATTTCGCATATGTGAATAAAAATTGTTTTTAAATTTTCGCAGTTGCTAATTTTCGTATATGCGTATTTTTTTGCTTACACTGATTATGGCTTATGTTAATTTTTGCATAAGCGAATTTGGGTTTTTGCATCTGCTTATTTTCGTATATGCGGATTTTAATCTTTTCCCCAAAATTTCACATCTGCTAATTTTCGTAAATGTGAATTTTTTTCTATTTTATTTTCGTATTTGCTAATTTTCGTGTATGCAAATTTTTTGTTTATGCAAATAATGATATATGCTAATTTTCGCATATGCGAAAATAAAACGCGAATATTACAACTATGCTAATTTAGCGAATATATGACGAATATTCGCCCATATATTCGCGAAATATCGCGAATTCGAATATGGCCTATGCCGCTCAACACTACATGTGACCCCATTTTAGAATGTGGCCAGTATTAAGCTCATGGTAGGTGTTAGGGGAGGTTGGACAGCTTTGGATACACACCTACACTTCAAAATTTTACATAAATCGCAGTAAAATTTTGAAAATTTTGGTAAATTGCGTCAAAAACTTTGCGGTTTTACCTTGATTTTTACACATCACTACAAAATAGACTGAGGACAGAGGGGTCTGGGTTACAGAGGGGTTTGGAGAGGACGGGGATCTGGGGTACAAAGGGGTCTGGAGCCTACAGAGCAGTCTAATGTACAAAGGGTCTGGAGAGGACAGAGAGGCCTAGGGTACAGAAGGGTCTAATGTACATTGGGGTCATGACATTTTGGAATTTTTCACCAAGAAATGATGCAAATATCGACAAAAATTTTCCACTATGTTAAAGTAGAATATGTCAGGAAAAAATGATCTCGGAATCAGATTCATGAGTAAAAGCATCCAAGAGTTATTAATGCATAAAGTGACAGTGGTGAGATGTGCAAAAAAGGCTCTGGTCCTTAAGGTCATAATGGGCTGTGTCCTTAAGGAATGGGGCCTCAGGGGACTATTACATATGTGTGTTTTCCTTTGGAAGCTATTGATACTCTATACAGATACTTTTGCAGCAATGCTCTTTGGGTAAGGTATGAAAAGCTAGAATTACAAATGTCTGGTAGTGTTGCTCGCGAATATTCGCATGTTAATTTCCGAATTTACAAATTTTTCTTATATGCAAATTTTTGCTTATGCTAATTATGGTTTATGCTAATTTTCGCATATGTGAATTTAAGTTTATTAAAATTTTTAGCATTTGCTAATTTTCGCATATGCAGATTTTTGTTTACGTTAATTTTTGCATTTGCTAATTTTCGTGTATGCGAATTTTTGCTTATGCTAATTATGGGTTATGCAAAATTTCGCATATGCGAATTTGGGTTTATGATAATTTTCGTTTGCTAATTTTCGCATATGCGAATTGTTGCTTGTGTTAATTATGGTTTATGCTAATTTTCGCATATGCGGATGTAGGTCTATGTTAATTTTCGTATTTGCTAATTTTTGTTTATGTTAATTTTCGCATTTGCTACTTTTCGTGTATGCAAATTTTTGCTTATGTTAATTATGGTTTAAGCTAATTTTCACATATGCGAAAATAAAACACGATTATTACGAATAAGCAAATTTAGCGAATATATGACGAATATTCGTCCATATATTCGCGAAATATCGCAAATTGGAATATGGCCTATGCCGCTCAACACTAATGTCTGGCATAAGTAGTAAATCCATCCTAAATCACAACACAACTGATGCCATAAGTGATGACAACATACATCAGTTTTCATCAGTTGTGTAGCATCGGACATCCATTTTTTTCTGAACGCCGGACGATGCAATGCTGCAAGATGTGTTTCTTTGGGAGTTGGGAGTCCAACTCAAATAAATGGGATCAGTTCTAGCATCAGGTTCCCTCCGAAGCATTTTCTATAGCACCAGAGGGGGAAAATGCAAGACGAGGCATATATGTAAACCCAGCCTAAACCAGGTGTCCTACAGAAGGAAGAAAACTGTCTCTTTACTGCCACCTATAGCTGTCTTTACTATGAGTCAAAATTCTACATATTTCTACAGTGGTCCCTCGAATTACAATAGCCTAAGGTTACAATATTTTCAACATACAAGGGTCTTTTCGGGACCATTGTAAGGCTGGGCTCACACCACATTTTTCAAATACGGTTACCGTATACGGTTTTCCGCTAAAAAACGTATGGCAAAACCGTATGCAACTGTATACAACCGTATGACTCCAAATACGGTTTTTCCCCGTATACAGTTCCAAAACGTATGTACGGTTCTATATGTTTGCATCCGTTTTTGCCAACGGTTTTGCTATTTTATTGGAATTAGTTTTCAAGCAATTTAATAAAGTTACTATTGTTCTATTGAAATTCCTTCTGCGCATGTGTCAACTCCAAAAACGGATTAGAAAAACCGTGTGCAACCGTATTCTGAAATTCTGTGTACGGTTCTCATGGACAACAATGTTAAAAGAACCACATACGGTTCACATACGGTTTTCCAACCGGAGGCAAAAACGTGGTCGACAGCGTTTTTGCCTACGGTTGAAAAATCATCAAAAGCGTAGCCGAGGCAAAACGGATGCAACCGTACACAACATTTGGAATATGGTTTACAATGCATTCTCTATGCATACAGTTTTGGATACGGTCGTATACGTTTTTTTGCGTAAAACTGTATACGGTTACCGTATTTGAAAATCGTAGTGTGAACACAGCCTAACTTGTAATCAGACACAACATACAATGCTAAGGATAGCCCAGATCTGTGAAACATGTCAATACCCAGAAGAACTGACCAATCAGAATGTTCATTCACTGGTAAAACACCTTTATTACTGAAGTACATGCCTTGACTGGTGTCTGGTAGCGCCCCCTACAGTACAGGGAGGTATTACATGTTCTGTACTACACTTTATCTGTGCCAGGGTTAGCTTCTCCTTTGGACACCAGGTGAAATTCACACCTGAAAACAGATAAAAAGGAGAGAAGTTCACTTAGTCTTTGCATTGTGTGTCTGTGTGTGCCACACTAAGCATTGACAACAGAAAGAGGAGAAGAAAACTGTCTGAGGACTTGAGAACCAAAATTGTGGAAAACTATCAACAATCTCCAGAGATCTAGATTTGCCTTTGTCCACAGTGCGCAACATTATTAAGAAGTTTGCTACCCATGGCACTGTAGCTAATATCCCTGGACATGGACGGAAGAGAAAGATTTATGAAAGGTGTCAATGCAGGATAGTCCGGATGGTGGATAAGCAGCCCCAAACAAGTTCCAAAGATATTCAAGCTGTCCTGCAGGCTCGGGGAGCATCAGTGTCAGAGCAAACTATCCGTCAACATTTAAATGAAATGAAATGCTATGGCAGAAGACCCAGGAGGACCCCACTGACACAGAGACATAAAAAAGCAAGACTACATTTTGCCAAAATGAACTTGAGTAAGCCAAAGATAGAGCTTTTTTGTAGAGCACAGCAGTGAAATATGGTGGAGGTTCAATGATGTTTTTGGGTTGTTTTGCTGCCTCTGGCACTGGGTTGAATGTGTGCAAGGCATCATGAAATCTGAGGATTACCAACGGATTTTGGGTCGCACTGTACAGCCTAGTATCAGAAAGCTGTATTTGCGTATGAGATCGGGGGTCTTACAGCAGGACAATGACCCCAAACATATGTCAAAAAGCCCCCAGAAATGGATGGCAACAAAGCGCTGGAAAGTACTGAAGTGGCAGCAATGAGTCCAGATCTAAACCCCATTGAACACCTGTTGAGAGATCTTAAAACTGCTGTTGGGAAAAGGCGCCTTCCAATAAGAGAGACTTAGCAGAAAAATCAGAAAAACTGGAACTATTCAAAGTGCAGGACCCCGTCAGGGAGTAAGTCCAACCAAGTCAGACCAACTAGATTAAAAAACGTTTAATTCAGGGCACATATCAACGCGTTTCGGGCCCGGAATGGGCCCTTTGTCAGGAAAAAAGTGCTGAATTGTGTATATATATATCCTTTTTGTTTAGAGTGTACCATTCACTACAGCACATAAATGACATTCAGTTGTCTAGTAAAGATGAGCCAGTTGGTTGGTAACATCAAATTTGTTCTGTCTGAAAGCAAAACTTTAGGAATGGTGGCCATTTTAGCAACTGGAAGAAGTGTTGGGAATAGGGTGAGGCACCTGGGAAGATTTATCAAAACTTGCGTAGAGGAAGAGTGGTGCAGTTGCCCAAAGCAACCAATCAGATCACTTTAAAAGGGATGGAGTCAGTTCTAGGAGACCTCAGACGTTTCAAACCTATCGGTCATTTTAAATCCAAATCGAATAATTTTTACACAATCGGACGCAAGATGAATTTTGGGAAATGTACTCATCCCTCTTCTGCTTTTATTTTCCAAAGCATCCCTCATAAACTAAAAGTGGAATCTGACTGGTTACTACGGACAAATGCTCCGTTTGTCCTGCATTCTCGATAAATATCATCTCCAATAATCTCCCTTTAATCTGTTCAAAAACATTTTTAAAGGAAGATGCCCTTTAATTGACGGGCAGGTTTAACTCTTCACTTCCTGGATGAATCCTCTTAATACTATTGATTCCAGATTATGAGGCGCACACACGGCGGTCCTCCTGGCAGTTTTATGCCTTGTTCTTGTTCTCCTTTAGTGATCATTATTTCTCCGGTTCTGTGTTTATCTTGCTTCGTCCTCACAGTTATGCAGTGAGTGATTTTCTCTGTCATCTCACACTAAATTGATGAGCATTGCCTGCCGATGGCGTGCAAAACATGGCTAATATATCAGTTAAATGGGAATTGCAAACACCACCTGCTCATCCAGGCAAGTGGCTCTTTGGAAAATAGAATGTATAATCAATGGAATTAAATCTTTAGCTAGGACAAGTAACAGGGTGTGGCCCCGGGGCGGCTCGATACCATAATTCATAGGCAGCAATAGATGAATACAAATAATGAGCGGAGCAAGTCACGTGTCATTTTTCAGATTTTTTTTAAAATAGGATCATATTATCTATAATTATTTGGGTTATGACATAATCTAATGCTAGAAAGTAAGCTTAAAGGGAATGTGTCACTCTTTGTTTACTTACAAGATCCAGATGTTTTTTTTTAATTTAAATTTTTTGTTTTTTTTATTTTTTTATTATAGATTTTTGCCTTTATTGTTTTCATACATTATTATGAGGGCAGCCATACTGCCTCAGCTTCCGTTCTTTTGACAGCATTAAGGCTAATTTTCCACTTGTTTTTTTTTCAGTGACCAGATGTTAGCTGTAAATGAATACGAAATCACTAAAAGCCTTTTCCAATTGGCATTATTTTTTTTTTTTATCCTTTTGGCATTTTTTCACTATTCTTTGGTGTTTTTCAAAATTGCAGCATGTTGAGACTATAGCATTTTTTTCACCAAAAAAAACACCATGTAAGTTTTGCATTGGCGTTTTTCTTGCCATTTTTTCTGGCGTTTGTGCTGCCGTTTTTTCACATAAATAAAAACACAACACAAAAAACCATGTGAAAAATTAACCGTAGAGAGATGCTTTACAGCAGCTAGCGAACATATGAAACAAAAGACTGGAGGGGACTCATTGGTGGAGATTTATAAAAACCTATGCAGAGGAAGAGTGGTGCAGATGCCCATAGCAACCAATCAGCTCGCTTCTTTCATTTTTAAAGAGGCCTGCGAAAAATGAAAGGAGCAATCTGATTGGTTGCTATGGGCAACTGCACCACTCTTCCTCTACACAGGTTTTGATAAATCTCCCTCATTGAATTCGATGAAAAAGTGCAGTGTGAATGGAGGGGGAGGAGGGGAGCTGTAACCAACATCTTTTGCCAATGTACTTATCATGTTTTATTCATATACTGGGGTTATCCCTCATTGTAATCCTGCATGTGATGATAAGAAGGAGACTGCTGAAAACGTTTCCTGTACAGAATAGAGTGTGCACTGTAGAAGCCGACAGGACTGTATGGCTCCCCGCAACCAAGCGGGTATGCACATGGAGACTATCGCTAGACGCCTAACTGGATTGACAATATCCGAGGCGCCCCAGTGTCTACTGTCTGTTTATTTAGGACTCTGGATAACAGTGAATTTTATGTAATATCAAGAGGTGGTACTGTATTTCTGCCTGCTTATGATGAGTGTTTTGTTCCCTGCTACACTCTATGTAGTGGTTGATGATTGCACCACTGATAAGTAGGGCTCATCTTGTATAGAAAAATACCCTATCTGTCCCTGAGGAGGTCATGGATGGTGACCGAAACGCGTCGGACATTAAGGGGAATAATTGATTATACAAATTAACAATACATAACACTCTGGGTTATTTAACAGTGTGTATTTATTGCGACTTTCATGGTGGGGAGACATCATCAGATCTACCCCACACTGTATATTCACATATAATTGTATACTTTTCAGATTACTAGATTAAAAGTTAAGTTTTAGTCACTCCCCCCCCCCCCCCCCCCCGCCCCCCGCCCCCTCACACTTCATACTGTACAGAATAAAAAAGATCATTTAGTATTGGGCCTAGTGTCCAGACTGAAAACTGCAAAATTTCTGGATTATTTTATAATATAGGTAGTAAGCTGGGAGACTAGAACAAACATCACTATAAATTATCTAAATATGTATTTAAGATAAAAACTTGATTTATCATTGTTTACTTTTGTTAGCAAGTTTTGAAGGGACCAGTTAAGTTTTGAAGTGAATATTAGTGTTGAGCGGCATAGGCCATATTCGAATTCGCATATATTCGCGAATATATGGACGAATATTCGTCATATATTCGCGAATATTCGCATATTCATAATATATTCGATTTATTTTCGCATATGCAAAATTCGCGTATGCAAAAATTAATATATGCGAAAATTAGCATATACATTAACCCCTTAATTTTTACGTTTTCATTTTTTCCTCCTCGCCTTCTAAAAATCATAACTCTTTTATATTTTCATCCACAGACTAGTATGAGGGCTTGTTTTTTGCGCGACCAGTTGTCCTTTGTAATGACATCACTCATTATATCATAAAATGTATGGCGCAACCAAAAAACACTATTTTTGTGGGGAAATTAAAACGAAAAACGCAATTTTGCTAATTTTGGAAGGTTTTGTTTTCACGCCGTACAATTTATGGTAAAAATGACATGTGTTCTTTATTCTGAGGGTCAATACGATTAAAATTATACCCATTATTATATACTTTTATATTATTGTTGCGCTTAAAAAAAATCACAAACTTTTTAACCAAATTAGTACGTTTATAATCCCTTTATTTTGATGACCTCTAACTTTTTTATTTTTCCGTATAAGTGGCAGTATGGGGGCTCATTTTTTGCGCCATGATCTGTCCTTTTTTTTGATACCACATTTGCATATAAAAAACTTTTAATACATTTTTTATAATTTTTTTTTTTAATAAAATGTATTAAAAAAGTAGGAATTTTGGACTTTTTTTTTTTCCGTTCACGCCGTTCACCGTACGGGATCATTAACATTTTATTTTAATAGTTCGGACATTTACGCACGCGGCGATACCAAATATGTCTATAAAAAAAATTTTTACGCTTTTTGGGAGTAAAATAGGAAAAAACGGACGTTTTACTTTTTTATTGGGGGAGCGGATTTTTCACTTTTTTTTTACTTTTACTTTTACATTTTTTTAAATTTTTTTTTACACTTGAATAGTCCCCATAGGGGACTATTCATAGCAATACCATGATTGCTAATACTGATCTGTTCTATGTATAGGACATAGAACAGATCAGTATTATCGGTCATCTCCTGCTCTGCTCGATCACAGACCAGAGCAGGAGACGCCGGGAGCCGCACGGAGGAAGGAGAGGGGACCTCCGTGCGGCGTTATGAATGATCGGATCCCCGCAGCAGCGCTGCGGGCGATCTGATCGTTCATTTAAATCGCGAACTGCCGCAGATGCCGGGATCTGTATTGATCCCGGCACCTGAGGGGTTAATGGCGGACTCCCGCGAGATCGCGGGCGTCGGCCATTGCCGGCCGGTCCCTGGCTGCGATCAGCAGCCGGGATCAGCCGCGCATGACACGGGCATCGATCCGATGCCCGCGGTTATGCACAGGACGTAAATGTACGTCCTGGTGCGTTAAGTACCACCTCACCAGGACGTACATTTACGTCCTGCGTCCTTAAGGGGTTAATCAACATAAGCGAAAATTCGCATATGCGAAAATTCGCATATGCAAATTTTCACATATGCGAAAATTCGCACACCGGTCTCGCACAGTATTAGAGCCTTCTTTACACCACACAAGCTTGAAGCAGAAAGGGATGATCACTGTGATGTGTACTGTGAAAAAAATAATAAAGTAAAAAAAAAACAAAAAAAAAAAAAAACGAATATTCGTCATTACGAATATATAGTGCTATATTCGCGAATATTCGCGAATATGCGATATTCTGGAATAAAATTCACATTGCGAATATTCGCGACCAACACTCGTGAATATGAGGGAAATCCCCCATAATGGACCCCATTATGAAAACTGCATCCCTCAAAGTATTCAAAATGACATTCAAAAATTCTGTTAACCCTTTAGGTGTTTCATAGAAATAGCAGCAAAACGGAGGAGAAAAATCTAAATCTTCATTTTTTACACTAACATGTTATTGTAGCCCCATTTTTTTTTTTCATTTTTACAAAGGGTAAAAGGTAAAAAGGCCCTCCAAAACTTGTAATTCATTTTATCTCAAGGAAGGAATTATCTCATTTGTGGATGTAAAGTGCTCTGTGGGTGCATAGAGTGCTCAGAAGGGAAGGAGCAACAATGGCATTTCGGAGAGCGAATTTTGCTGAAATGGTTTTTTGGGTGTCATGTCGCATTTAGGAAGCCCCCATGAGGCCGGAACAGTAAAAAAAAAAAAAAAAAAAAAAAAAAAGGCACACTATTTTGGAAACTACACCCCTCAAGGAAAGTAACAAGGGGTAAATTGAGTCTTTATACCCATAGGTGATTGACAAACTTCCATTTAAGTGAGACGTGAAAATGAAAAATTTGATTTTTAACACTAAAATGCTGGTATTACCCCAAACTTTTAATTTAGGAGAGTAATAGGAGAAAATGCCCCCCAAAATTTGTAACCCCATTTCTCTCAAGTAAGGAAATACCTCATATGTGGATGTAAAGTGCTCTGTGGGTGCAGTAGAGACTCAGAAGGTAACGAGCGACATTGGGCTTTTGGAGAGAGAATTTGGTTGGAATGGAAGTCGGGGGCCATGTGCGTTTACAAAGCCCCCATGGTGCCAGAACAGTGGACCCCCCTCCCCCACATGTGACCCCATTTTGGAAACTACACCCCTCACCGAATGTAATAAGTGGTGCAGTGAGCATTTACACCCCACTGACATTTGACAGATCTTTGGAACAGTGGGCTGTGCAAATGAAAAATTTAATTTTTCATTGTTACGGACGACTGTTCAAAAAATCTGTCAGGCACCTGTGGGGTGTAAACGCTCACTGCACCCCTTATTACATTTCGTGAGGGGTGTAGTTTCCAAAATGGGGTCACATGTGGGGAGGTTCACTGTTCTGGCAGCATGGGGGCTTTGTAAACACACATGGCCTTCAATTCCAGCCTAATTCTCTCTCCAAAACCCCAAGGGCGCTCCTTCTCTTCTGAGCATTGAAGTGTGCCTGCAGAGCACTTAACATCTACATATGGGGTATTTCCATACTCAGAAGAAATGGGGTTACAAATTTTGGGAGGCTTTTTTCCTATTACTCCTTGTGAAAATGAAAAAATTGGGGTAACACCAGCATTTTAGGGAAAAAACAAATTTTTAATTTTCACGTCCAACTTTAACGAAAATTCGTCAAAGACCTGTAGGGTGTTAAGGCTCACTGTACCCCTTGTTATGTTTCTTAAGGGGTGTAGTTTCCAAAATGGGGTCATATGGCCATGTTTTTTTTTTTTTTTTTTTGCGTTTATGTCAGAACTGCTGTAACCAGCAGCCACCCCTGTGCAAATCCCCAATTTAGGCCTCAAATGTACATAGTGCGCTCTCACTTCTGAGCCATGTTGTGCTTCCGCAGAGCATTTTATGTCCACATATGGGGTATTTCCGTACTCAGAAGAAATTATGTTACAAATTTTGGAATTGGAAAATGAAAAGTATTGGGCAACACCAGCATGTTAGTGTAAACTTTTTTTTATTTTTTTGCAATAACAGGCTGGTGTAGCCCCTAACTTTTCCTTTTCATAAGAGGTAAAAGGAGAAAAATCCCCCCAAAATTTGTAACGCAATTTCTCCCGAGTACGAAAATACCCCATATGGGGCCCTAAACTGTTGCCTTGAAATACGACAGGGCTCCAAAGCGAGAGAGCGCCATGCGGATTTTAGGCCTAAATTAGGGACTTGCAATAGAGGCGGACGCGGATACAAGGATGTCACTTGTCTCCACCAAAACCCTACGGCAGTGATTCCCAAACAGGGTGCCACCAGCTGTTGCAAAACTCCCAGCCTGCCAAGACAGTCAATGGCTGTCCGGCAATACTGTGAGTTGTTATTTTGCAACAACTGGAGGCTCTGTTTAGGAAACACTGCCGTATGAGATATTTTTCATTTTTATTGGGGGGGGGGGTGTATATGTATGAGTTTTACTTTTTATTTTGTGTTACTGTAGTGTAGTGTAGTGTTTTTAGGGTACATTCACACAGGCGGGGGTGTTCACAGTGAGTTTTCTGCTGGGAGTTTGAGCTGCGGCAGAAAATTTGCTGCAGCTTAAACTTGTAGAAGGGAACCCACTGTAAACCCTCGCCCGTGTGACACATGGGGGGTGGTTTGGAGCGCCCCAAACCTTCAGCTGTTGCAAAACTACAACTCCCAGAATGCACTGACAGACCGTACGTGCTGGGAGTTGTAGTTTTACAATAGCTGTAAGCACACTGGTTGGAATCACTAAGTTAGGAAACAGACTCTTGCTCAGTGATTCCAACCCGTGTCCCTCCAGCTGTTGCAAAACTACAACTCCCAGCTTGTACGGTCTGTCAGTGCATTCTGGGAGTTGTAGTTTTGCAACAGCTGGAGGCACACGGGTTGGAATCACTGAGTTAGGAAACAGACTCTAGCCTCCAGCTGTTGCAAAACTACAACTCCTAGTATGCACTAATAGCCAAAAGGCATGCTAGAAGTTGTGGTTATGCGGCAACTGGGGAAGAACAGTTTGGAGACCGCTAAGTAGTGGTCTCCAAACTGTAGCCCTCCAGATGTTGCAAAACTACAACTTCAAGCATACCCAGACTGTCCAGGCATGCTGAGAGTCGTAGTTCTGCAACATCTGAAGGTCCATATATTGCAGAACTACACTGCCCACCATCCCTGACATCCCACGCTGGGAATTGTAGTTTTGCAACATCTGGAGGGCTACAGTTTGGAGACCACCATATAGTGGCCACAGGATATAGATATCAGCAGTCATCCCGGTCCGATCTCCGCCCGGCGAGCGGTGGTGATCGGAAATATGGAGGGTGTATAGGTACGCCCTCCGTCCCCAACAGCTTAACAAAGTCGCAGCTGAGAATTTGTGCAACTTTTTTGCAACTTTTTAAATTTGCCCACGTGGGAGTTTTGTACTCCAGGTCAGACCTGGGGCAGACTTGCGACTTTTTGTAAGGGGTTTGCCTACATGCGACTTTTGCACATCATAAAATTGCTTAGGTAAGGCTGTTTGAAACTTTTTGTTTACCCACAAAAGTCGCCCCAAAAAATGCTTAGTCGCACGTGAAACTTTTTGTGCACCCGGAGTAAGCAAAAAAAAAGGCTCTAAATACCCTGATATATGTCCCCTAGGTCATTTTCTCATGACACATTACACACAAAGGGATCCTGTACACATAGCAATTTTCCCTGTGCAACGAAACCACATGTAGTTTTAGTGCTATGGATTTGCAATGCAGTTTCCAACCATGAGGCAAGATGCCAGAAGCCACACATTTACTCTGCAGAAAGGTACTAGATTATAACATATCCGGAAACAGTAATCTCTCCCACTTGCAGATCGCAACCGTTTACTTAACTTTTTTCACACAACAGTAGCACAACAACCTACACAGAAAACCACAGGATTCCCCCTTTCTGCAGCTAGACTATCCAAAACCACAACCTTAAAAGGGTATTCTGGTGAAAAACAATGTTTTTCATATCAACTGGCTCCAGAAAGTTTAACAGATTTGTAAATTACTTCTATTAAAAAATCTTAATCCTTCCAATACATATCAGCCGCTGAAGTTGAGTTGTTCTTTTCTGTCTGACCACAGTGCTCTCTGCTGACACCTCTGTCTGTCTCAGGAACTGTCCAGAGCAGGAGAGGTTTGCTATGGGGATTTGTCCCCATAAAGCACATTGGGTGCCATACTGTGCAACCTTTTAGACTTCCAGAGGGAGATTTACAAAGACTGGTATTAATTTTCTTTTTTCAGTTTTTATTTTTTTTCAATTCTCTTTAACTGGTGTTATTTTTTTTACGGCTTTAGAGCAGAAATGTTGCGGCGAAAGTTGCAGACATGCGCCAAATGTATGAAATATCGCACAAACTTTGATAAATTTCGCAGATGCTGAATCTAACTAAGTTATGCTCTATTTTACGCAATCGAAAAGTCGCAGAGTAAGTGGCCGCCCTGCGACAGTTGTATCAAATGTTGCACGGACCTTAATACAATTGTCGCATAGAGATCTGTAGGGCAGGGTTGACTTGCCTTGTGATATCTTCTAAATCTGGCCCGTGCAACATTTTTGGCGACATTTAGTCACACATGATAAATCAGTGACCACTGCACAAAGTACTCTAAATAAGAACACTTCATGGCAATGACATGTAAATGTTCTAAAGGAAATATCGCAGAAAATGTTGCACGGGACCAGCCTGTGACTTTTCATGCAACAATTTTAGACAAATGGTCTAAATGGTTTCATAAATTACCCTGCATGTCATTAACTCTGACCCACATCCCAGCCTTCACCCTCAGTTACGTTTGCCAACAACACATTTTCCAGGCATCTAACATTGTCTTAAAGAGGTTATCCAGAAATAGAAAAACAGAGCTAATTCCTTTCAAAAACAGCTCCCCCATCTGTCTCCAGGTTGGGTGTGGTGTTCCAACTTGGCTTCATTCACTTCAATGGAACTGAGCTGCAGAACCACACCCAACCTGGAGACAGACGTGGAGCGGTTTTTGAAAGAAAGTAGCTATATTTTTCTATTCCTGGATAACCCCTTTAACACACTCTGGTGTCCCGGTACAGAACATAGTTCTGTACAGTCCTTAAGTCCCCTCAGGAAGAGTCCCTAAGGTCCACAGGGCTCTGCGGCAGGGTTACCCCTAGGTTATATGGTGTTTAATGCATTGTATATTCACTATGTACATTTATTGCATGTCTTCTACTGAGAATGTCATTATGTATAAAGCTGTACAGATTGTATAAAATGTATAGGACCTTCCTTGGTCATGTGACCTGTAATCACATGATATACCCAGAGTTCCAAGGGCACAGGTACCCCAGGCAACCAGCTACCAATGGGCTTTAGTCCAGCCCCCTAGTATATAAGGGGCTGTATTCTCCAGATTCACTCTCTTGACACCTGGACCTAAAAGCAAGCACAAAGTCCTGTACCATTCAGCTTATCTAGGCCAAAGCCTAAGAACTTGCAGCCACAACTAAACTGTAAGAGAAATCTACCTCTACAATTCAGGTCCACTACTGTCCCGCTAAAGTTACAACAGTAGTGCAGCGGCCTGCATCATTACTACAATAACTACAAGTCCAAACAAGCCTGAGAGGTTCCCTGTGTCCCGGTCACCTCTGTGGAAGTTGACTGTTATCTGCCTTTTCCAAGTAAAAGTTCAAGTTGCTTCAAATCCTTGCTGTGGACTCTCTCCTTTATTGCATGCCCTTTCTGGGCTGGTTGTCGGCGGTGCCCTAAACCAAAACCAACACATCCTGGCGTCACGAACACTAGGGGTTAACAAAATCTTGCCCCAGGGGTTAATACCATCTGACCCAACCACTCACTGCAACACCCCGTGGTCTCCACAACACCATCTCTTGTCTGCGATCCTCTTTCCCTCCTTACAATAAAATTTTCATGCAGTGCCTTGGGCCACAGTGTCCCTACTTATATCAGCACAAAGTTACCTTAGAGATTCTGCGAACGGGGGCACCTCACCCCCCAGAGTATGGCAGCACTGTCAAATATCATGGCCCTCCAGACTGTGAGTGACAAAATACTTCAATAATGTAGCTCATAATACAACGCATCCCCTGTAAATTATATAAATAGAACCTCAACAGCAACATTGTAACACCAGCAAGCATGTTGGCACAAAGTCCATGAGTCTGTCTTACACACCGCTGCCCCCTGCCTTCCCAGTTATTTGCTGCCAAGACACCACATCTCACAGGGGTTACTATGGAAACTTTATAATTAGTGTATAATGTCCCACTTTACAGATAGGTACCTCATTTGAGAACTGCTCCCTGCTTCCAGCCTAGTTCTTTTCTCTTATCAAATACAGGGCAACTTTCCATGCCTTGTGGCTTCAGCCACACACTGACTCATTTCCTGGCAACTGTTCCTATATTCTTATCCCCGAAGAAGAAAGGGTGGCACCACTGTAAAATTGCAACCAGAGTAGCTGACATGGTCTGGCCACGTAATCAAGTGGGACAAGTCCTGACATAGGGTCCGGAGGTGCTAGGAACAACGAAGAATGATATTCAGCACACTAGCATAGAAAGGCACTAAACGACAGCCTGCACTCACCACTGGATTTGAGACCCGAAGCTTCTAAGTTGGAGTGACCGGCAGACCTGGCTCCTGGACTTGCGTGGGGCGCTCTGAGCGCCCCACGCAAGTCCAGGAGCCAGGTCCGCCGGTCACTCCAACTTAGGAATTTCGGGTCTCAAATCCAGCGGTGAGTGCAGGCTGCTGTTTAGTGTCTTTCTATGCCTGTTTCTATATTCTTGTTTCTGCTAAAACAGAGTCATCTAAAGGTGACAATTAGTATTACAGTATTAGTTACAAGATAGACAACAGACTTATAGCAACAAATAGTCACATGGTAGACACTTTTTCTATGGACCCTTATCAGACTGGTTGAGAAGGTAGATATAAGCCTAAAGATAAGAATGGCTATTCTTATCTGAGTTATAACAAGCTAGTGCTGTAAGGTTTGTGAGGGAGAGAATTGCAGGCAGCACACTTTTATAATGCTGTTATTATTCAGCTTCTTCTCTGTATAGAGAAGTATAAATCTTTTAAGACTTACACTATGAAACTACAGGCTGTGAAGTCTGATGGTAATGAGCTTTAACATGTTCTATGCGAGGGAGCAATAGAAATGAAAGGGGATTCTTCATATTGTGCACGTATTTACATTTTAGAGATTTTCCAGCTCGATATCATAGCAATGAAATCTTAAAGGGGTTATCCAGGAATAGAAAAACACAGCTACTTTCTTTCAAAAACAGCTCCCCGTCTGTCTCCAGTTTGGGCGTGGTTCTGCAGCTCACTTCCGTTGAAGACAATGGAGCCAAGTTGTAAAACCACACCCAACCTGGAGACAGACGTGGAGCTGTTTTTTAAAGAAATTAGCTGTGTTTTTCTATTCCTGGATAACCCCTTTAAGCTGTATGCTGTTTTTCAACTTAAAAGGGGTACTCCGGTGGAAAATATTTTTTTAAATCAACTGGTGCCAGAAAGTTAAAGGGTACCTTTCTTAAAAAAAAAAACTTTTGATATATTAAAGATTAATGTGTGCAGAATAACTTTCCCATACCATTGAAGTCCAACACCAATGGAGGCCGGTCTTATACACCTCCAATTGGCTGCCTGTTACGTGACTTCAAAAAGGATTAAGCCAGAGGCGCACACTCTCGCAGTGGTGAAGAGGCCGGCTGACATCCAGGCCTAAGTAATGAGGTTCCTGAATTGGGAATACTCCTCTATAGATTTTGAAATCCAAAAAGTATTTTTGGATGGGTTTTGTTTATATAACTCCCCCCCCCCCCCCCCACTCCTTTTAATGTACAGCACAGCTAATGGGTTATTTCTGTGAACTGTGATGTATTAATGGTGCAGTGATGCATTAGGCTTAGTCTGCATTGTAGGTAGCAGGAGTCATCTACAACATACAGGTGACACCCTGCTACCTACAATGGCTGGAATCAGAGATAACTCCGATCCTGGTTGTATACTCTCTTAGATGCTGTGATCACTGGTGACAAAGGCAAACAAGTGCATAAAAAGTGCAAACATATCACACAAAAAGTACACAAGGATGTGGTCTTTACTTCCAGGATAAAAAGCACCTGCAAGAAGTCAGGATCAATCTCATCTTTTTCGCTGAGGCTTAGAGCAAAATGTTCTTGGCATCCACCTGGGCGTCTACCCAAATATCAACCAAGACGCCAATTAAACAGCATTCCCGTAAAAACAGGGACCTGGGTTTGCAGGTAGGTGAGGAATTGGACGGCCACACACATCTCCTCTAGACCTCCAGTAGGGACATCCAAAAAGTTGATGCCCATAGGCTACCATGACAACCAGAGGCCTAGTGAAAGGCGCCCGGTCTGCCATTTTTGTACACGTATTAGTGTGTAAAGCTGACAGAGTGCACTGCAATAAGGAAATATTTCAGTATACTATACAAGTGATCAGGTGACTGCATGGTCTAATCTCCTTGTGGAACTTAAAAAATTGTAGAGTAAGAAAAATGACAAAAGTGTCTAAAGTACATCATATGTCTTGAATGCCAAGACATATGCATTAATAATAGCAAATCCACCCCATGGACTTGTTTATTTTTTCCTATGGAAGTAATCCGCAACAAAGTCGGCAACAGCAGAGTCAACAGGAGTTTTATCGCAAACAAAAGACAGATTATTGGTGCTCAAAAAGGACTATAGACACTTAGAATGCAATTTTTTTATTATTATTATTGCATTATGATAATGACAGACCACAGGGCTCTTGCGATCCGTTCAGAAATATACATATATCACAACATGAATAAACTAGAATAAAATAACAAAAAATACATCTGACCACCAGAAATATATAATAGAATAAAATGTAACAATTGACAAAAAAAAACAACATAGGCATAGATCAAAGCTCAGTCTCAGTAGGTATTAAATGTTGCAATTAGGTTTTATCGGATTATAAATATAGACCGCCAGTCCAACTAAGTAACTGAACATAAGAGAAAAAGTGAAATAAGCAAAACACAAGAGTAATTCATACAAAAAATGGGCAAAGTAATGATAACCCCGCAACTTTTACACAAGTCGAGTTCCTTCTGACGCACCTGCGATCACCAGTAACACCCACATTTTTATAGTCATGTTGCTTATATTGCTGTTGATAAATATATTTCCTTGTGCTGTTCTCAATATCTGTTTATTTGTTTCAGGGGCAAGATATGTGACAGTGTTTCAAAGGGCAGTGATGGTTGGCACTTCTGGTAGTGATGTCTGTGAACTGAGTTGAGGAGCTAATGGATGTATTGAGGTCTACTCTTTCCTTTTTCACACCTCTTTATGTAAAGATCAGAAAAACATCTGCAGACAGAAGTAGCTGTGGTCGAAAGTCAGAGCACTTCTTTAAATTACTGCAGAGATAAAAACAAGTTTAAGGGCACCAAAATCAATGAAAATCCTCAGGCATTCAGTGCATATAGATGTGCTTTTTGGCTTTAAATTTTACTAAGGGCATTCTGTCCCTCATGCCAAGCTTTGACTCTTGACCACAGCTACTTCTGTCTGCAAATGTTTTGCTGGTATTTATATACTGAGATTTAATCAGGGAAAACAGACCTATATACAAATCTAGACAGCCTGTGAGCATTTTTTGATGCCAAGGTCTGTGACCACCTCTATCCAAAGCAGCATGTACTCAGATGGTAGCAATCTAGAAAGGAAGTTGAGTAGTTGCTAAGCAACCTGATACACTACATCCTGTAGAATACAGCAAAGTTATTGAGAGCCTGAATGAAAGCAATTAACGCAGATCCTATGTATGCTGATACAATTTCATATCCGCCAAAGCGTTAAATACACTCCCATACGCCTTTTTTTGTCTATTTTCGCACCTGTTTTGGACCCATTTTTCAGCCGACTAAGTTTGATAAATAACTCCCTCGACGTTCACGGCTTGTTAACCGCTGAGCAAATTTAAATACATCTCAATAAATTACCATAAAAAGATAAAATAAAATGGAAAAAAAGAAATAAATAAAAATAAAATAAATAAATAAAAATAAACACACGCAGCAAATTATCTGTCCTTCATTACCGCCGCTCCTCGTCGTCTTAACCTTATAAACAGAAGCCGCCGTTTTTAATAAGTCCTTGCATCAGCACAGGGAAAACACTCTGGGCTAATAGGCTCTTTTGAATATAAACATCAATATATATTTGAGGGACGCGGCTCAGCACATTACATACGGGTAGTAATTTTAAAATTAGCCATTGCAGGGAGAGATAAGCACCCTCCATGAATTAAACCGTAACCCTGCGGTTTCTTTACGAAAAAAAAAAAGAGGTTAAAATAAACTTGCGTGATTGACTGCGAATTTTAAGCAGTTTTTCTTCAATGTAATCAGGGCTGTACCAATGTCATTGCTCATTAAAAAGAAAGATTTCCATTCCACCCTTTGATTGAGTATGTGGTTCTTTTTTTTTTCTTTGCTCTCATTTAAATTTAGCTTTCCACGGCGTAAGCATATTGCCTTCGCAAGTGATTAGACCCCCCCCCACTCCCCCTCCCCCCAACTTCCATCCGTACGTCCCTTATCTGTCTATAAAGTCATATACTGGGAAGGGAGCAGTGATTTGCGGGCCGGCTCCATGAATGATTGAATGAGGATATTGACTGGAGAGTCCTAAAGGCAAACAGGCCCGATGGATGGACTTCTCCTTGACAGGATGATGGAAAGGAGCCTTGGCTTCTACTTAGCTGCCCTTCTAATTGGCCTTTATGAATATTTAATGAAATCAAGATGAAATTCAATCAGAGCTTTTAACCGCTGAATCTTAAGGAAAAGAAGGAAAGAAAAACTAGCATATTATTAGATTCCTCTGTGTACACAGCGAGCCGCTGCCGCCTCGGCTTCTCTGCTTTTTTTCTAATGGATGATGCGGTCCTTATCTTGATGAAATGATTTATCCTGCCCTGCCATGCTATCTGTAAAAAGAAGACGGCTCGGTCTTTGATGAAGTATACAGGATACCGTCGTGACAACGTAAACAAGACAATGAGATGAAATGGACTAGAAGGACGAGTGGTTGAATTTAAAGGGGGTACTCCGCCCCTAGACATCTTATTCCCTGTCCAAAGGATAGGGGATAAGATGTCTGATCGCAGGGGACCCTCCGCTGAGACCCCCGTGATCTCCCTGCTGCACCAGGCGTTCGTTTAGAGCGTCGGGTGCAGAGGCGGAGGATCGCGATGTCACAGCCATACCCCCTCAATGCAAGTCCATGCAAGTCCTCCCATAGACTTGAGGGGGCATGGCTGTGACATCACAAGCAGGCCATGTCCATGACATCACGAGCCTCCCCCCCACATCACCAGTCATCTGGCATGGAGCGACGTTTGCTCCGTGCACTGGATGTTGCTCCGTGCACTTGGGTGCCGCAGCCAAGATCTTGCTGGTTCCCAGTGGCAGGACCCTTGCGATCAGACATCTTATCCCCTATGTGCTGGATAGGGGATGAGATGTCTAGGGGCGGAGTACCCCCTTTAAAGGGAACCTGTTATAGCTTTCTTGCTGCCTGGACCACGAGTCATCAGGGAGGACCCTGTGGCCTCTTCCCAACTTGGTGGCCTTGATGGATAGATCACTCCTTAGACCTAAATAGTAAGAGATGCATCAATCAAGGTACACGTCATTGGTGCAGCCCCCACCAGCCGTGATTGATACTTCTCTTACTATTTAGGTATAAGGAGAGATCTATCCATCAAGGCCATCAGGAGGAGCCACCAGGAACTCGATTGATTCACTGTGAGGCACACAAGTACTTTGGGTCTTACTTTCAGTCATTTTTATGCTAACACCCTGGTTTATTTATTTTTGACATTTTTTGCATCTTTTTTTTTGTGTGTGTGTGGGGGGGGGGGGCTAAAAAAAACGCACAATACTGTGTGTGAACATAGCCTATAAAGAGATGACATTTAACAGAAAGTAGGTCTAGCTTCTTGGTAAAAAAAAAAAAAAGAGTTCTTTATTACTTAATCTACCAAGTGACAAACATAGCGGGACACCTAACGCTGACGCATTGCGGGTTAGTCTTGCCAACATTTAGTCTTGTTGACCCGAAATGCGTGATGATCAGCAGTCATCAGAGAAGTGAGTTGTGCAGCCATAAATCACATGGTTAGATGGGAGGAAACATGCCCATGCATGCTACAGAACTTCTGACCGGAATTCCAATGCAGCAGCCTCCCATTGTCTTCATTGGAATTCTTCCGCCCTGTGTTCACTGTGGAATTAACTATGACAATTTTTATTCTGGACTATTCATAGACCTGTTCATTCTTTCAGAGAAATTCCATCAGAAACTGCATTGCCGTCAATGAGGATGGTGCAGATCTGTGCAGTGATAGTGCCCATGCATGACATTTTATTCCATTGGTGTATCAAATTTGCACCTTTTTTTACACACCAAAATACATATAAAATGCTCAATAAAATTCCCCACAGTGTGCATGAACATCTGAATGACAGCAAGCAGAGCTCTTGAAAGCTGAGAGGAATAAATACATTAAGGGGAAGGGGGGTTTATATTGATCGCACAATTTGTGCAGTGTGAAACTATGAGCATTTGTTTCCCAGTTGCTGTGCATGCCACTTCATAAATTTGCGTAAATGACAGGAAGCCCCTGAATAGCAGGGGGGAAAAAAAAAGTAAAAAGCTCACATAGATTCCTTCACCAGCCAGTCACTGGACTACATTTATGCAAAAGTAATTTTTGCACAAATAATAAATACAGCCCACTAACTAGTGCAACTGCAAACCACGCCACCCGCAATTGCACAACAGGAAAATGGATGAAGCCAGCGCAGACAACAAGTAAATGCGCAGAATAAAAACACACTGCGCGTGCAATTAAGCAGGCGTGTGCCGGTTGATAATTCCCCCTATAGTATAGTGTAAAATTGTGTCAATTTTTATAGTGTTTGTACCTTCTTCTGTGATTTTTGCCCCAAGGTTTACCGTATTTTTAACAGCATACAAAATGACTGTCATCTCAGGTTTTCCCAGGTTGCAGTTTAGCCCGAGACATTAAATCACTAGTCAGGTGTTCAGAGGGAGCCTGTCTACTTTAATGGGTGAAGCAACCACTGGGGAATGTAAGATCATTCTGTTTCGCAATAGTTGGAGGCACTCTGGTCATAAAACACTGGTCTATTACATTGAAGGGATCACAGGTGTGTTTCAGTGGGTGGGGTGGCTGATGTGTGACCTCACACTTACAAACAAGGAATCATGGGATTTGTAATTTAAGGGAACAAACTCCAACAGGAAATACCCAGTTCATAGACACAGTGTTGTGGTAATCTCACAGCATAACCCCAGGACAAGCACAGATCCTTCCAAAGCATGTCCATTACTGTCTGGACTTGAATCCCTGTGTAATGCCCCAACCAACCAGGTCCTGAACTAGGAATAATACAAGGCTTGAGGTTTTTTTGGATATTATTTTGGAGGTAGTCAGAGAGATATACTTTACAGCAGCTCCAGGGACATAAGCAATAGACTGGAGTAATACTCTATGACCTGTGAAAAGCTTATTGTGCAGGAAGGGATAGAAAGTGGGCTATGACCATTGACTAATGTGACTGGCCAGATCCTGTCTTATCTGAATTCTAGTGTCACCACTTATTGTAATCCTATTTGTGATGATATTGAGGATATTTTTATAGAAATATTCTCTAGGGGTCACTAGAGGTGCTCAGCATAAGGGTCAGAATACTATTCAGAACATGATACTGTCTGGCTGCAAAATAATCTTTGTCTCAGTTGAAACACAGGCTGGGACAAAGTCCAGGAAGTGAAGGTGGGTCTAGCACTCCTCTGTGCTCACTCCTGTCCTGTCTGCACCGTAAAAACAGAAAGGAGGGGGTTATGGAGCAGCCTGTAGTGATTGGATGAAGAGACTGAGCACAGTAGACTCAGGGAGGAAGTGAATGCATGGTGAGTGAGTGTGGGCTCATTGTTTTCCTCTTCCGGAGCAGTGAATATTAGAATAAGAGAGCAGCAGAATCAAGGGATTTCTGAGACAAATACAGACATTAGACACATACAAGAAAAGACATGTAAAGCATCTGCATGACCTAGTGAGGAACATATAAAAGCATTGTTTTTTTCTGTGATATAACAAATACACAGGGTTCTGTCCATGGACCTGTCTCAATGTTGTTTGACAAGACCCAATGATTACTATTGTAAATGTGGAGAACACTCAAGTTACTTTCCAAGCAAAAAGTAATTAAAAGGTAATTATTAAAAATAAATAATGAGAAGTAAAGTACACCTCTGGGACTCCAGTTCATTCACCCCTGTCATCCAATCACTGGTAGCCCAAATTGGCTTTCATTGGTAGTATGACTGAGGCTATTCTTAGTCAAGTCATAATGAGAAATCAATCAAATAATTAGCGAGTGGCATTGCCTGTCACCTACTAATTGTCTCCATTTGTTGCATCTTGTCACCATGAAGAAGCACAGAAGACTCTCCCAAGCCTGATGTATTTGGATAACAGCGTACGCCGCATGACAGTCTGGACTGCGAGGCATCTTGCAACTTGTTCTAGAATATGTAATATGTAATATGTAATGTATAGCAGAAGATTACAACTCAAGAACAAAGGGGAGCTCTGATGATGTAACTGTCCATATATGAACAGTATATACACAGTAACTTTTTATATATGGACAGTCTATACATGTTAACTTTTCATATAGGGACAATTGCCCATTGAAGCCAGTCAGTACTCTTCTCCACCTCTGGGATGGCGGTGGTACTGCTGTCAGCCACCTAAAACATTTCTATGCAGAATACAAAATTTGGGGATTGATGCCATACTTTAAAGGGGTACTCCGGCGATCTCCCTGCTCCACCCATCGTTCGTTTAGAGACTCGTTACATCACGGCTGCGCCCCCTCAATGTAAGTCTATGGGAGGGGGCGTGACGGCCGCCAAGCCCCCTTCCATAGACTTGCATTGAGGGTGTGTGGCCATGAAGTCACGAGCCTCCAGCGCTCCCGCGCTGCATCCGACGCTCTAAACGAACGCCGGGTGCAGCAGGGAGATTGCGGGGGTCCTTTGGATAGGAGGTAAGATGTCTAGGGGTGGAGTACCCCTTTAAGTGTCTTCTGTTCTCTAGCTTGTGGATTGATGGGTGTGAGCAGCATGCTTCTGAACATCACCTTCCACCCAGCTGGAGATCAGAAGGTCACCTACCTGTTACGTACAGTAGAGGTGATGGTTCACAGGTCTGGTCCGGATGCGCTATTTTCTTTCCTGTTCATTTAAATGGAGATTTTGTTTTCTGAAACGCATTGGCAGAAATTCTTTTCTTTCATGGAAACACAAAGGGAAGATTAGTATATAAATGGAAAAGTCACACTGCAGGAGAAGCTCTCTCCATTTTAGGATTGCAAATGTGCCTGTGTCTCTTTCACAGATAAGCTGTTCATTGAAGCAATGTGATGCCTTTATGCAAAGTAAAATGCATTGTGTCGACAGCACTCTCAGCTTAGGAAAGTCTCGAAAAAAAAGCCTTTTTCCGGTGTTAAACAGAGCACAAAATAGGACTAAATTGGGGACCCCCCTCCCGTGAACCTGCAGAAGGTTTTATTGAAAACATGTACACACAACACGCTTATCTTCTAAGACTACACTAAGATGAAAACAGCCTTTAACTGCACAATAATATGACATCATGACTGGTTTATGACCAGGATGTAGCTGCCAAATACTAAGTTTCTAATCCAGCAGGTAAAATCTACCCCCATTAAAAAATCCTATTTAATGGAAGATTTTCAAGTCAATAGAAGCAGAAAAACTCTCGGTCTTAGACTCAGTCTTAGAGGCAATAAAGATATACAAAGGAGGATGCAAACATTTCTTGGTAACCGATAGAGATGGGCGAATTTTAAAAAAATTTTATTCAACGATTTGCCAAATTTTCCGTAATAATTTGGTTTGATCTGAATATATTTGTGGTGAATCACTATTAAAAATGGCTATTTTGGGGCCACAGACAGCCTCAATAGGGGTGTAGAACACTTTGCCTTGCCCTAACACGCATAGAGAGTGTGTAGGGGTAGTGAAATAATACTGTTATTCAGTATTTCCTGCCTGCACTATGGTTGCTTGCAGGCTTTGAATGGGGAGTGCTTCCTGCAATGATCTCAATTGGCAGACTATGAAACGACTTCTTATCTATCTCTCCCTCCCTGCCTGCCTGCCTGCCTGCCTGCCTGCCTGCCTGCACTGATGCGGGCTTGAGGTCAATGGATTTCCCCTGTACTGATCTGTAGTCAGTAACGCTGATTAGTGACCACACAGTGTCTGCTCTCTCTCTATCCAGAACGAATACGGGCTTGAGGTGAATGGATTCACCACTGTAAAGATCTGTATTGTCAGTAATGGTGATTAGTGTGCACACAGTCTCTGTTCTCTTAGCAAAACATCCGGGAAGGAAATGCCGGCAATTCGGCAATGGCTGTCGAATATATAGGGCTGTGACATCACACGGCTGGCAGGAAGTTGTTAGGCTGCATGCCGCCATGTGATTCAGGGTGATCCTGCCTTCCCAGACTTCCTTGCCCCATGTCCTCACACGTGTAGTCGCCATTTTAGCCCCCCATTTTAGCCCCCTGTTACCACGAAGCGCGAGGAAATTCGGATTCGTTCAGGATCAAAATTTTCATGAAATTCTGAACGAATTCGATTTCGTCAGCTTCGATTTGCCCATCTCTAGTAACCGACCTTGGCCAAGAGTATTAACCATATCTACTTTTGGTGTCCTCTCTTCCTCTCAACATCTTTTTTTTACTATGTTAAAAATGACTTTTTGTCTGCCTGGTAGTGTGCTCACTACCAGGCAGACTTCCCCAGCAGGCACCACGTCACTGATGCCTGCTGGGGAGGGCGACTTCCGCCCTTAGTTCATCTATATAGGGTGCCTCCAGCTGTTTTGCCACTACAACTCCCAGCTTGCCCTGACATCTATTGGCTGTCAGGGCAAGCTGGGAGTTGTAGTGTTGAAACAGCTGGAGGCACCCTGTGCAGAAAACAGTTAGTTAGAGCCATGGGCATGGCGCGGCGCTACCCCGTTCCCTCACCCCCACCCCACCCTCCCGTGTTTAAACCCCCAATCCCCGCTCTCCCCCAACCCCCGCTCTCCCCTAAAATAGATCTGTACATACTGCCAGACAGTCCGGCATGCAGGGGCAGCAGCAGCGGCGGCATCATGTGCAGGAGGAGTGGCCGGCCAGCCAGGGAGCCAATGCGCTCGCTCCCTGCCTGTCTGATTGACAGGCAGGGAGCGAGCGCAGGCTGAATGAATTAGGACCGATGCCCGGCCGGCATCAGTCAGAATTCAGGCGTGACGTCACGCCAGCCTGCGGCCGGCAACTAGGAGGGAGACCCCTAGTGGCCGGTTTTCAAACGTTAATTAAACGGGTATTCCAGGAAAAAACTTTTTTATATAGATCAACTGGCTCCAGAAAGTTAAACAGATTTGTAAATTACTTCTATTAAAAAATCTTAATCCTTTCAGTACTTATGAGCTTCTGAAGTTAAGGTTGTTCTTTTCTGTCTAAATCCTCTCTGATGACACCTGTCTCGGGAAATGCGCAGTTTAGAAGAGATTTGCTATGGGGATTTTCTTCTAAACTGGGCGTTTCCTGTTTAACTTTCTGGAGCCAGTTGAGATATATATATATATATATATATATATATATATATATATATATAGCACGAGAGAATTTACTTTTCTATCTTTGTATATCACTCTATATGCACTTATCTTCTGCTCATCTCTTTCTTTACATACCCTTCCTTTCGAGGAAATACTCAGGGTATTAATGTCTACTCATTTTTATTCTTATCCACTTTTCACACATTTTTAATATCTATACACTTATAATGCCTGTAAACTTATCTTTATCCACTATATGTACACATAGGACACTCTCTCTCCTTATCTCTCTTTTGCCCTGAGAGACCTCAACTAGATAGATTAGATTCTTCCCCTTTTCCCTTAACCACCATGGCAGTACAACGATCATTTCTCCTAATGCGCATGCCCGGACTTAGGAGCGGTCACGTGACACCCTGGTCAGCTGACACAGTGGGGCCGCGCGGCCACTCCTGGCGTCCTGCGATTACACACATCACAGCTCCGCTGTTACCTACAGCAACGGCGGTTTGCATGGAGACGAGTCGGGATCACGTGACCATTCAGCCCCCGTTCCTAATCATTAGGTACACATGTAATCTTGTTAAGACTATTTATAATGTTATATTGTTTATAACTTTACTTGCAGCCCTTGCTTATGTATATCGATTTTAAATCACTGCAGAGCACTTGTACAACATGTATATTATAGTGGTTTTAATTACCCTATATCGTAAATGTATTTTTTTACACTGTATCCACACTAATTGATTTGATTGATTTGTTTGTTCATTTGCATATAAATATCTTGTTTGGTCACCATTTTGTTGCTTGACAAAGGCTGCACTGGCAGCAGAAACGTTGCTAACTTGTATTATCATGGAATAAACCACTGTTTACACTTTTGAACCTTCCGTGTGCTGCGGCATCCTTTCTTGATATATATATATATATAAAGTTTTTTCCTCGAATACCCATTTAAAGCATTTAAAAACAATATATATGAAAATGTATTAGAGATATGTTGTAATACATATGTACTACAACATATCGAAGAAAAAAAAAGTTCATGACAGTGCCCATTTAAGTCAATGCATATTATACAGTATGTAAACTACCCACTGAGATCTTGTGATGCCGTGATATTAGTATATCAAGGTGTACCAATTACCTTAGGCTCTTGTATACTAGTTGTCGAAGGGGACTAAGGCTGTCTCTCTTTACTAGAGTTGGTAGAATTTAGTTGCCAGGTTAAAGATCCTCAGAGACAAGTGGTTTAACATTGGAAGATTTGCCAATTTGCAGAGATATTCAAATTGATTCTCCCAGTTTGAAGACTGCAGTTTAGGTGCATCTGAGAGAATCAATGGAGCAGTGTTCTCAAAGATTCACAAGATTCACTCAACTAATAATAATACAGGGATATAATAATATAGGGACAGGGGTTGGGGTGAGTTTAGAGCCTCACTACTCCCTGTCCAGATGTGACAGCCACATACTGTATATGGACAGAAGAATTGGTCATCTCTTTGAAGTTACCAAAGCTTCCACTCTTCTGGGAACTATAGCCAAGACATTGGAAAAAGCACAGTTACAGAAGTGCTGCACAATTTTCTAAGGTTCAGTCAGAGGTTTTCTTTATTCCAAGCAGGGACAATGCATTTAATCAGGTCCATCTTCTGGAAAGACGCTCTACAAAGGTTTGGATTGTCTGTGGGACTTTTTGACAATTCACCTAGAAGAGTCTTTATGGGCTCAAACCAGGTTGGAAGCATACAACAGATTTTGCATTAGGAACAAGAAGCTTGAGGCTAGGTTTTCCGGAATAGATGCTGGAAATTTTGCTGGTCCATGCTTGGACAACCTTACTCATTGTGAGTTGTTCCTGAGGAGAACCTATGGAATTACATGACAACATGTGAATGCACATACGGTATTTGTTTCAGGGGAAACAAAGTGTGGTGACAGGCGAGGGTAATGTGCAATTAACCTTTTCGTGATGCCAGGGCATGGTTAACCTATACACCACCCGAGGTTGAGCCAGCTTCTCCTGGGCCAGGCACGGGGCAATAAGTACTCCGACGCAAGGTTACGGGGAAACTGACTTTACTGAGGCAGGATAGATGGTACAATCCGTTACAGCTCAGAATGGTATAAAGAGAGGTGCAGGGTGAACCTTGGAAGCTTATCAGTTTACTGGGACCTATAGTTGATTGTGCTCTGTGTGACTGACTTGTTAAATGACTTTAGTGACTTTAACTTGATTGACCTGACTTGAATTGAATCCCCGAGACCTAATTGCTTACTGCCAGGCTTGACTTTCACCTGGGTACTGGGGTTATTCTTAAGCAGATGCGTGGTTGCAGGATTAGACTTGAGACCTCCTCAGAATCACCTCACAGACTCACTTCACACGTCTCCAAACTGTACCTCAGCAACATCTGCACTAGTCTGCAGAACTGAACTCTGAACTCCTACCACACTATATAAGGGGCAGATTTAGAGCACTCCCATTGGGCAGATAAGTCACATGGCTCACCTCATGCACACTTCCCTAACAACAATGTCTCTAAGAACAGGGATTAAAAGCAACAGGTATACAATCAATGACAATACATTAATCATAGCATAACTGTAGTAGATATAGAGTCCTGAGTAGTGTGGGCCCAAGATGGACACTTAAGGCAACATCTGCCACACAGGGCGGGCAGTATGCTATATTCTGTACTGGGTCACCGCAAAAGCATGACAGGGTGCCTACTGAAATGAATGCACTTCATGGCTTCCACTCAGCTTGACATCCTCAGATTTAGGGGTGGCAGGTGCCTCAATCCCTTTATCTTCACATATGACCTTCTGTGTCATTGATAAACAGTCGCCAACTTTCACCAGAAGTTACCGAAACCCCCGAATATCTCTCTGTTCTCCGACGTCCAGTATTTTCGTAGCTCTGACGGAGTTTGTGCCCAAAAGAAAATTAAAATCAGTCAACGAACCTAAATCCTCTTTCCTTTACTGCTTTCTCAGCTCAGTGAACAGAGAACTTCTCTCCATGTTATCAGTGTCCCTTGGTGTTGCCAGATTCCCCTCTCACAATCAGCGCTTCAGCTTCCAAGCTGCCACATTTCTTCTCTGGAAAAATTAAAGGGGTATACCGGGCTTAACTAACTTTTAACTATCCTGCCCATTATGATGAATTTTGCTAGTTGTACATTTACTTGCTATACTGGTCTGCCGTGGATCCTCTTCTTTTCACTCTTTTATGGTCCCCCCAGGTCTTGCGTTTCCGTTTAGGTTCCGATGACATTCGTCGCAGAATCCATTGCGGCTCGAGGAGGCAGCTGGTGTCAGGGGGCTTGGCTGTTTCTTGTATTTCCTCACAAGCCAGCTATTGCAAAACTACAAATATCAGCATGCTATGTGTATATATATATAAAATATGTCTCTAGTTAGTTTCATAGTTATCATAGTGTAGCAACAGCTGGAGGCACACCGGTTAGGAAACAATGATCTACTACATCCTTTTAATATGTATATATATATGTGGTGTCCCGGTACCGTATTACATAGAGTACCTTGGTAGGGGTCCCCAAAGTCAGAGTTCCTAGCAACCGTGGGGTCCTCAGATCTAGTCTTCCCCTAGTCATCCCTTAGATAGTGAATATATTGTTAAGGTAAATGTGTATAAATGTATATAGAAAGTGTACTTACCGTGCGCTAGCGTCGCAGGAGCTGCGGGTCACGTGACGAAGTTTAGTCTCTATGGTTAGTGAAAAGGACCTTTGGAGGTTCATAGGCCATGTGATACCCACAATGCTTTGTGAGGCTGATTGACAGATGGCGTGGACCAATCCTGGAACGGCCAGCCCCTGCCCATATAAGGGAGCTGCGGCCATTATTCTCTCTCTTGTGTTGCTGTCACTGAATGAGGTAGGACCTCCGCAACTTTCAACAAAAATTACTAGGCCAAAACCTTGCGGCCTCAGCTAAATTACACAGTGAGTTCTTCTAAATTCTCCGTAATTATTGGCAAGGACCCTGGACCTAAACATAGCCCTAAATCCAGCCTGATCTGCGCATACTACATCCCTACAAGTTAAAGAACTTACTAAAGGTCCCAACCAACGGTCAATCTCAGCTAAGCTATTCATAGACTCTGTACAAAGACTGTTTGTATGTTCGCATGTTACAGAAAATCTTCAGTAAAGATTTCCTTTATCGTGCCTGGCTGAGGAAACCAGGTGAAATATACACCCCATCCACCACTTTCCCATACACTTTACCTCTCTCTCTCTCTCCTCTCTCTCTCCTCTCTCTCTCTTCTCTCTCCTCTCTCTCTCCTCTCTCTCTCCTCTCTCTCTCTCTTCTCTCTCTCTTCTCTCTCTCTCTCTCTCTCACTTTTATCAACATTTATGTGCTAAAATATTAAAAAATATATATTTATCTGCATTGAGTACAATAATGAGAATGTGATAATAGAATTTTAGAAATTTTTGCTATTTTTTTTATGAAAAACTACAACTGTGCATGGACATAAGTATTTGCTAATTTCACTTGATCATCTCTGAGATGTTTCTACACCTTGACTAGAGTCACCTTTGGTCATTTCAGGTGACTGGACATGATATAGAAATGATACACCCCTGTCTATAGATTGTCTCACGGCTGACAATGTATATCAGAGCAAAAAAAACAAGTCATGAGGTGGATTGGACTGCCAGTAGAGAAGGGGACAAAACAATTTACGCTGCACTCAAAGTTCCCTAGAACTCAGCGGCCTCCATCATTTTTAAAGGATAACATTTTTTTATAACAACTTATCCCCTATCCTAAGGATTTCACCCCAGCCAATCACAGCCTATCTCACACTGAACTGCTCTGGGCTGTGTGTAGCAGAGTGAGGGAGGAAGTTCTCCCCTGTATGGCTTCAGATGATGTCACAGCCTGCTTGAGAATGCCCCTTCCCAGTCTTTGGAACTGGCTAAGACTGAGCAGAAAATACAGAGCAATATCAAGGTAGAAAACGAAAAAATTATAAAAAAACAAAGGCAGGGGGTGGTTTAGCATGATGGAGGGAATAAAGTGGGAGGATAAAGAAAAAATCAAGGTTGCAAAAACTTCTAAAATTCAGCTTTCAATTTGTCATTACGGGATATCTAGTGCAGATCAATCGATGGGGGAAAATGTAAAAAAAATCAGCACAAGGAGAAACATAAAATGTGAAAAAAGTGATCAGGTATAATTGTATATGGTACTAATTTTACAGCACTCCAACATATACCTACATACATTTGTTATATATATATATATATATATATATATATATATATATATATATATATGTATAATATTATACATAGATGTGTGAAGTATATCAAACTCCATAATAAAAATTCATAAATGACAAGATTGTGCAACATGCAAGGAAGGAAATGAAGAAGGTTTCATAACAGCAGTCAGGCTGATGTACCCAAATGTTTTACAGCTCCTCATATAATGGTCACTATTCTGACATAAGTCAACGTTGATTGATTAAAATGGTTTTATTCCATCTAATAGAGTGACATACAGTGTCACAATACAATAATAACTTGCCAACTTGTCCCTGAGCCGTGGCATTGCTTTCTCCAGGCTGAATTGGTTATCACACTTTGCAATAAGAAATAGGTTTCAGGGTTTTCGAAAGATGTTAGTGACTTATTATCCTAAGCCTCCAATGACCCCATTCAGGATGTGACTAAAATTCTTATAGCTGGAAAAATATACAGTTTGCATTACCTGTTTTCATATTTTTTACATAACCACTATGGATAGTTTAGTTAGAATTCTATATGTTTGAAGAATTAAAGGGGTACTTCGGTGGAAAAAATGTACATCCAATCAACTGGTCCCAGAAAGTTACTTCTATTAAAAAATCTTAATCCTTCCAGTACTTATCAGCTGCTGTATGCTCCACCGGAAGTTGTGTAGTTCTTTCCCGTCTGACCACAGTGCTCTCTGCTGACACCTCTGTCCATGTCAGGAACTGTCCAGAGCAGTAAAAAATCCCCATAGCAAACATATGCTGTTCTGGACAGTGCCAGAGGTGGCAGCAGAAAGCCCTGTGATCAGACTGGAAATAACTACACAACTTCCTCTGGAACATACAGCAGCTGATAAGTACTGGAAGTATTAAGAGTTTTAAATAGAAGTAATTTATAAATCTGTATAACTTTCTGGCACCAGTTGATTTGAAAAAATTTTTTTCCCTTTAGTACCTCTTTAAGGCCCACCAACACTCCTAGGACCAAAAGTTTTCCCTGTTCCAATGGAGTAATAGAAAAAGAAAACAGATTGGAGACAACTGACTCGATAAACTTGTAATATCTGATAATACTGTACATACCAGAAATGCCAGGACTTGCAATCCACCTTAAAACTCAACCCCAAATCATAATCAGAACAATAATGGTCTACAAAGTCCCCAATAATGTATGACTGGTGAAGACAGTAGACCCCTTGTTCTCCAATAAAAGGAGTACTGAAGTACATGTGTGATCGCGTTGGGGGTCAGACTGCTGGGACCCCGTGTGATCTCCTTCACAGCGTTCCAGCACTCTTTGCCTGTGAAGCAGGGGTCAACACACACCATCTATTATCTTCTATGGGAGAGCCAGAGATACACGAGTACACTGTTCAGGTATCTCCAGCTCTCCTATAGAGATGGGTAGAGGGCGCATGCCAAACCCCACACAAGGAGTGCCGGAGCGGTGTGCAGGAGATCGATCCCCCAGCGATCACACACTTATCCCGTATTCTTTAAATAGGGGATAAATTACCCTGCACTACAGTACTCTTTCAATGATATCTTTACTTCCATAAAACCCCTCTGCCCATCCACCAGTAATGGTGATCCATGGGGACCATTAGTCTAAGACTATATTCATATGTTGGAATGTCCGCACGGAAAATCTCTGTGTGGACATTCCGGAGACTGCTGGCGCTAGGACCGTACAGGAATGCACCGTCTCATAGACGGCTATGCATTCTGTGCGGACAGGTTCATTCTTTCTGCAGACACGTAATTCGGAATTTCCGTGCCAGAAACATCTTTCACGGGAAATTCTGCCTTGTGCACAGTGCAGCAGAATCCTATTGTATTCAATGGGACTCTGCTGCAGCGGAATCTCTGTGCAGAATTCCAATGATGAATTCCGCACGGAAATTCGGTGGTGTAAACATGGCCCTAACGCTTTGCATACAGTTTTGTAGGCTTTAAGAAGAGCTAATATTTTTCTTAAAGGGGTACTCGGGTGAAAAACGTAATTTTTTTTTTTTTAAATCAACTGGTGCCGGAAAGTTAAACAGATTTGTAAATTACTTCTATTAAAAAATCTTAATCCTTCCTGTACTTATTAGCTGCTGAATACTACAGTGGAAATTCTTTTCTTTTTTGAAACACAGAGCTCTCTGCTGACATCATGAGCACAGTGCTCTCTGCTGACATCTCTGTCCATTTTAGGAACTGTCCAGAGCAGCATATGTTTGCTATGGGGATTTCCTTTTACCCTGGACAGTTCCTAAAATGGACAGAGATGTCAGCAGAGAGCACTGTGCTCATGATGTCAGCAGAGAGCTCTCTGTTTCAAACGGAAAAGAATTTCCACTGTAGTATTTAGCAACTAATAAGTACAGGAAGGATTAGGATTTTTTTCATAGAAGTCATTTACAAATCTGTTTAACTTTCTGGCAGCAGTTGATTTGAGGGTGCGTTCCCACAGGGCGTATACGCAGCGTATTTGACGCTGCGCAAAATTTATGGCAGCAGCGGGAACCGAGCTGCGTATGCCTTTTCTCACTATACACACAGGGCTTTCCGGCAGCAGCCCTATGTGTGCAGTGAGTTTTGGAGGCGGGGCCGCGCGTCACAGACACGCCGGCACACGGCCCCGCCTCCAAAACTCACTACACACATAGGGCTGCCGCCGGAAAGCCCTGTGTGTTTAGTGAGCAAGGAATACGCAGCGTATTTCCCGCTGTTGCCGTAAAATTTGCGCAGCGTCAAATACGCTGCGTATACGCCCTGTGGGAACGCACCCTTAAAAAAAAAGTTTTTCACCGGAGTACCCCTTTAAGGTGCCAGTGGGCCGAATTCCTTACCGACCCCAGTTTGCAAATTTCATATGGTTACATCTTAATGGGACCAGAGACCTTTTAAGAATGAAATGTATTTATTCAAAGAGCCCGCAGGCATTGCTGAATACGAGAGTACATGATCCAGTCTATTATAGTAACCTCTAGTCGTAGATGGTAGTTTGTGGCATCTGACCGGTCTGAATTCCCTTTCGACAGTATGCAATTTTGTGAAGAGTAAGGGGACTTTTTGCTGCCACGCACGCTGACACATTGGCTACCACAATCCTTCCCTCATCCTTTTATATACTGCATTGCGACACTACCAAGGTGACCCTGTATTAAAATAATTGAAAGGCAGGAGCTGTAATGATTTCTGCCTGTTTCCATTTTTGGCGTTTAATACAGAGGTGGAAGTGTTTTGGAACAGCTGTATGGGAACGTATAGCTCCCCTGAGCGCCATATATTTAATACCCAAGTAAACATTAATAACGCAGGCTGGCTGTGTTTTTGTAACTCCCAGAAAGAGATGTGGATTTGCTCATAAAACAAACTGCTCACGGCTTGTATTTTTTTCTCTCCTGATATATGCATGTCCGGGGATTCCAGGCAGTGGGCAGTTTTAGGGGCGAGATGGATGAGCAGTCATAGGAAAAGATACCGTGTGTGTTACTAGATGCCCCGTCAGACAGTGATTAAGTTGTAACGTTAACCAGTGGAATGCCATTGGCGGGGTTGGGATGCTTGCATGGGAAATATATTTAAGTAAACATTTTTAACATGGAAAGTTAGTGCAAATTCTCAAAATATAGGTATTAAGAAGAAACGCCCATCTTTGTGATAACCACAGATCTCTTTAAATTTGCCGGCGAGGTGTTAATATGCTGCACATGAATACACTGTTTGGATGCACTCAATAGCACCCAGTATTTTTACCCATGAGTTAAGCCCCCTATGAATAAACATACTGTAGACATAATAGACATCTCTAGACCCTATTTTTTTTTGTATGTCCCAAGTCTTTAAAGGGGTACTCCGGTGAAAACCTTTTTTCTTTTAAATCAACTGGTGGCAGAAAGTTAAACATATTTGTAAATTACTTCTATTAAAAAATCTTAATCCTTCCAGTACTTATTAGCTGCTGAATGCTACAGAGGAAATTCCTTTCTTTTTGGAACGCTGATGACATCACGAACACAGTACTCTCTGCTGACATCTCTGTCCATTTTAGCAACCATGCATAGCAGATGCATAGCAGACGTATGCTAAGGGCAGCATGGTGGCTTAGTGGTTAGCACTCCTGCCTTGCAGTGCTGGGGACTTGGGTTCAAATCCCACTAAGGACAACAATAAATAAAGCGTTATTATTATTATAATAATGTCAGCAGAGAGAACTGTGCTTGTGATGTCATCAGAGAGCATTCCAAAAAGAAAAGAATTTCCTCTGTAGTATTCAGCAGCTAATAAGTACAGGAAGGATTAAGATTTTTTAATAGAAGTAATTTACAAATTTTTTAACTTTCTGCTACCAATAGATTTAAAAGAAAAAAGGTTTTCACTGGAGTACCCCTTTAAGCATGCTCTGTGACTTGTACACAGAGGAAGGGAGGCTTAGCACCTATTGTCTTCTCTATCTACTGTTGTCACCTTTTGCTATAGTGCTGTACAGATCACTTTCCAGCAGTCTCCTCCTTATCATCCCAGACAAAACATAAATTCACAGCTTAGTCACAGGCATATATATATATATATATATATATATATATATATATATATATTAAAATTGATAATAGGGAAAAACGTCAGCAAAAATTTTTAAACATATGTTTAACATATGATGTAGAAAAAAACGTGTCTCTGAGGACACATTGCATTTAAATGGTCACCGTTACTTCAAACAACTTACCTTCATGTGATAGCCTATGTGATCTGTACCATATTTAATCACATATTTGAACCTTACCTGGGAAAATCAGCTCTAAAGTCTTGGCCACTAGGTGTCTCCATTTCCTGCAATCTGCTGTTTAATGCTAGTTGTTAGGCCAAATCTGTCTCTAGTAACAGCTAACTCAGGACTGCACACAGGGAGTAGGGGATGAGGCTTAGCTAGTGCTAAAAGCAAAAGAGAGAGAGGGAGAGATCCTGAGAAAGCTTGGGCTATGTACCTGCAATCTGAGCCATCAAGGCTTTCCTCTAATGTCTTACCACTCAAAAAGCTTTGGGTAGTTATTATTTGTGTAAATACCAGTGTAGCTTCTGCTGTATGTCCACAATGGTGCATCGTAATCTCCCATCCACCTCTGTTTAGCTTCTTAACAACAGAAGCAGTTTAGTGCTTAGCAAAACCCCTTCCATGCTGTGCTGCCTTTATGGTCATTTCTGCTGACAAAGCACCTAACAAAGCCACTGTACAAGTAACCCCCATTATCTCCAACAAACTTTCAGCCTGTTTAGTTCAGAGCACTATGTCGCAGCACTATGTCGCAGCATGGCAATGAGAAGTAGGTGCTGTGCTATGATTTGCCAGACAAGTAAGGAAAACAGTCTCTTTGTGTGTACTTTTGGCAAACAATCTAATTAGATAATGAAGAGAATGAAAACAGTTGTGCACCATGGAGGGGAATCTCAGGGACTCAATAACACCATTAAGAGCCCAATGGCTTCCACTGTGTGTATATATATATATATATATATATATATATATATATATATATATGTCCTGAAACAGCAGGTACACTTTAGTTTTATATATTTACAGACCTTCATCTGTATCAGCATTGTTGATGGAAATAATGGCAGAACAAGAAACACTTTTTCCCCCTCAATTGTTACCTTTACTTTTTAGTTGCAGTCCACTGCTGATATAGACACAATGTGCTCTTTAGTTTGGACATTTTAGACATTCTCAGTTTAAAACCCACTTACTTCCCTGTCTGTCTCTTTTGTTGCTTATTCTGCTCCTTTCATGAAGAAGAAAAAAACATATCAGAGTGACATTTACTTTGATTCAGAAAAGCGTTACAAGAGCCGGTTTTTCCAGGCTCGGGCAGCACATTAGGTGGGACTGTCATTTGTAGGTCCTTGATGTTCCCCTCTAAATTCCTACCACTGTCACAGTCAGACACATCTGTTCTGATACCAGAAATAAAGTTTCTGTAAAGTTCTCCGAGATCAGGATGTTGTCACCTTTAAGTTATTTTACACCAATTCTTAGTTAAAGGGGTATTCCAGGAAAAAAACTTTTTATTTTCAAATCAACTGGCTCCAGAAAGTTAAACAGATTTGTAAATTGCTTCTATTAAAACATATTAATCCTTTCAATAATTATCAGCTGCTGAAGTTGAGTTGGTTTCTGTCTGGCAACAGTGCTCTCTGCTGACATCTCTGCTTGTCTCGGGAACTGCACAGAGTAGAAGAAGTTTGATATGGGGATTTGCTGCTAAACTGGGCAGTTGCTGAGACACGTGTCATCAGAGAGAACTTAGACAGAAAAGAACAACTCAACTTCAGCAGCTCAGAAGTACTGAAAGGATTAAGATTTTTTTAATAGAAGTAATTTACAAATCTGTTTAACTTTCTGGAGCCAGTTGATGTATAAAAAAAAGTTTTTTTTTCCTGGATAACCCCTTTAACATTTTGTCAGTAGAACTCTTACAGCAATGGTCTTTAGACTGTGGACCTCCAAATGTTGCAAAACTACAACTCCCAGCATGCCCAGACAGCTAACGCCTGCCCCCATTTCTCTTACGCCATGTCCATTGTCCGGTGAGTGGCAGAGAGGGTTAAAAAATACATAATAAAGGTGTTTTACATAAAAATGCACTAAAATGCTTTTGTTACTTTATAGTGAGCAGCTGTAAATTTTCTACCAAGGCAAAGATGTTCCTCATTCACCTCTAACTCATTGCGTTACGCATTTTAAAGGGGTACTCCACTGGAACACATTTTTGTTTTTCAAATCAACTGGTGCCAGAAAGTCAAACAGATTTGTTAATTATTTCTATTAAAAAATATTAATCCTTCCAGTACTTATCAGCTGCTGTATACTACAGAGGAATTTCTTTTCTTTTTGAACGTCTATTCTATCTGACCACAATGCTCTCTGCTGACACCTCTGTTCATTTTAGGTTTGCTATGGGGATTTGATCCTGCTCTGGACAGTTCCTAAAATGGACAGAGGTGTCAGCAGAGAGCACTGTGGTCAGGCAGAAAGGAAATTCAAAAAGAACAGAACTTACTGTGGAGCATAAAGCAGCTGATAAGTACTGGAAGGATTAAGATTTTTTTTTTTAATAGAAGTGATATACAAATCTGTTTAACTTTCTGGCACCAGTTGATTTAAAAAATAAATAAATAAATGCTAGCGGAGAACCCCTTTATTTTAAAGGAAAGCAAAATGCTGCTGGATATAGCAAAGTATACAACAAGACATGTTATAAAGGAAGTAGACAGTACATCATTCACTCAAAGTTGATGCAAACAATGGGCTCTTTATTTCATAAAGATTATACATAGGCAGAGGGGGAGAAGAGGAAAGACGCAAGCTTCGTGGAGCTCGTGGGTCCGACGGTCCCGTTTCGCGGCTGATCCTCTTGGTCACGCCCAAGGGCGTGACCAAGAGGATCAGCCGCGAAACGGGACCGTCGGACCCATGAGCTCCACAGAGCTTGCATCTTCATCTTTGCACTCCCACACATTGTTAAAGGGGTACTCCGGTGGAAAACTTTTTTTTTTTCTAAATCAACTGGTGTCAGAAAGTTAAACAGATTTGTAAATTACTTCTATTAAAAAATCTTAATCCTTCCAGGACTTATTAGCTGCTGAATACTACAGAAGAAATTATTTTCTTTTTGGAACACAGAGCTCTCTGCTGAATCACGAGCACAGTGCTCAGTCTCTGCTGACATCTCTTTCCATTTTAGGGACTGTCCAGAGCAGCATATGTTTGCTATGGGGATTTTCTCCTACTCTGGACAGTTCTTAAAATGGACAGATATGTCAGCAGAGAGCACTGTGCTCATGATTCAGCAGAGAGCTCTGTGTTCCAAAAAGAAAAGACTTTCCTCTGTAGCATTCAGCAGCTAATAAGTACTGGAAGGATTAAGATTGTTTAATAGAAGTAATTTGCAAATATGTTTAACTTTCTGGCACCAGTTGATTTAAAAAAATTTTAAAAAAAAGTTTTCCACCGGAGTATCCCTTTAATTAGTATCTCTCCTGACACGCTGCGGAGTGCCGAGACTCTATCACTGCTTTCCCTGGGAACATGTCATAAAGGGGCTGACTAAATATCGGTGCTCAAAAAGCAGCATTTCTGTCATTAAGTTTAATAAATGGAGCATGATTTCTGATTTTCCTAATGTGCTTTTAAACCTTGGAAATCAGATCTCAGGTTCACTTAATCAGATCATATTAAGAATTGCAATCTACGCGGAAGGGATTTTTTTTCTTCTTCTGCGTTTCTATATAATGTTCTAATAAATTCTTTAATACATTTTTTATAGTGGTCAGAGCTTTGTATGTGCCGCTCCAAATGTCATTCCCAGACATAGAGAAATGTTATGAAATGATAAGATTTCGGTTTCCTGCAGCCACCTCTAGAGGGAGCTAAAGAGGTTACTGTATACTGTTTAACTCCTTAAAGAGGTACTTTGCCCCTAGACATGTTATCACCTATCTAAAGGATAGGGGATAAGATGTCTAATCGCAGGGATCCCGCCGCTGGGACCCCCTTTTATCTCTGCTGTGGCACCCCAGTCATCCAGTGCACAGAGCAAATTCGCTCCGTGCCGAATGACTAGCGATGTGGTGCCGGAAGCTCGTGATGTCATGGCCACGCCCCCTCGTGACATCACGCCCTCCCTTGTAATGCAAGTCTGTGGGAGGAGGTGTGACGGCTGCCATGCCCCCTCCCATAGACTTGCATTTAGGGGGCGTGGCGTGACATCACGAGGGGGTGTGGCCGTGATGTCACGAGCCTCGAGCACTGGTGCTACAGGGAGATCGTGGGGGGTCCCAGTGGTGGGACCCTCGTGATCAGACATCTTACCCCTATCCTTTGGATAGGAGATAAGATGTCTAGGGGCGGAGTTCTTTTTAATTGTTCCATCAACATAGTCAGGATGAGTTGTATTTTTAAATAGCACCATTTTTTTTTTTCCAATAGTTCCCACTGCTGTATGAATCTAAAATGGCCATTGAATCCAAATCAAATCTGGTAACTAAATTAGTGAATTTCACCCAAAAATGTTTTTGGGAGATTCAGCTCTGCTGATGGGCTGAGAGAGGGAACTTCTTCCCTCTATTCAATCACTTACATGCATAGCTGCTATTGAATGTATCATCTAAGGGGATAAATTGCCTGGATCGGAGTTATCTCTGATTCCAGCTGTTGCTGCAAGGGCCCTAAGTGTTTCACTGTCAGGATCAACAAATTCAGCGTGACATATATATATATATATATATATATATATATATATATTTATCAAAGTACACAAGGTAAACCTCCATCATAAAGGGTATACAGTGACCCCCCCCCCCCGACCTATGATGGCCCCAACATACGATCATTTCAAGATACAATGGCCTCTCAGAGGCCATCTCATGTTGAAGGCAGCATCAACATACGATGCTTTTGTATGTCAGGACCATCGCATAAACGGCTATCCGGCAGCGCAGACTGCTTCAGCTGCCACCGGATAGCCGTTTACGGTGCCCCGTGTGGTCCGCTGTCGATCACTTACCTGTCCTCGGGGCTCCGGCGCGTCCTCTTCGGGATCCTCTGCATCGTCGGTGCTCTCCATCGTCGTCATCACGTCGCCGCGCGCGCCGTCCCATCATCCAATATGAGCGGCGTGCGTAGCGACGTGATGGCGGCGACATGAGAGCGAGGATGCCGGAGAAGCAGAGGCCTTAGCGGAGCGTTGGGGACACCTCGGCGACGCGGCAACAGCGATGGAAGGTGAGATCCAGGGCAGCGGTGACGAGCGGTGACGGTCCGGAGCAGCGGGGACACGAGTATAACCTCCAATACCAGTGGTCTTCAACCTGCGGACCTCCAGATGTTGCAAAACTACAACTCCCAGCATGCCCGGACAGCCGTTGGCTGTCCGGGCATGCTGGGTGTTGTAGTTTTGCAACATCTGGAGGTCCGCAGGTTGTAGACCACTGTCCTATACTTTACATTGCACGGATCCCTCAACATACGATGGTTTCAACAAACGATGGTCCATTTGGAACGGATTACCATCGCATGTAGAGGGACCACTGTATACATAACTGAGTGTTAAAGAGGTAATTTGCCCCAAAACATCTTATCCCCTATCCAAAGGATAGGGAATAAAATGTCTGATTGCGGGGGGTCCGTCTGGCCACTGAGAGACCCCACGATCTCCAGTGCTGTATGGAACAAACTCTGTGCCGGATAACATGCGACCACAGCCGTCGTGCCCTCTACATTCATGTCTATGGGAAGAGGCCTGATGGTTATGTACTAGCCGTCATGCCCCCTCCCGCAGAAATGAATGGAGGGGGAGTAGCAGGACGTCACGAACACGGAAGCTCCAAGCTTCCATGTTCAAACGCTGCAACGCCAGCCTGGAGAACATGGAGGGTTCCAGCGGCCAGACCCCCCACGATCAGACATATTATTTCCTATACTTTGGATAGGGCATAAGATGTCCAGGGGCAAGGTACCCCTTTAAGGGGTTAAACCTAAAACTTAAAGGAGCATTTCAGAGACATGTTAAATATAAAAAAAACATCCTATACCACCTCACTAAGCCTATTTTGTTTTTAAATCTCTGGACAACCCCTTTAGGCAATAAACCTATGAGCTCCCCCTAGTGATGGCTACAGGTAACTAGATTCTGAGTGGATTCCGCTCTCTGTATATGGAGAAATATAGAGCTCTGACCTTTATGAGGATATGTTATGAAATAAATCGGTACAGATTGTTGAGATGAAAAACGAAAAGGTGGTAAAAAATTGTACATTCACATTAAGGAACTTATATGAAAGAGAGAGGCTACAAGTCCTTGACACATAAAGGGAATGCGTCATCAGAAACTACCTATTTTTTAAATCAGGTTTTTATGTTAAACAAATTTTTTTAAGAATTGCTGGGGAAGTTTTTTCCAATTTTCCATTTTATTAGTTATATTTTAAAATAATCCTTAAATGTTGCAGTTTCCATTCTGGCCACTAGGTCTAAAACTAAGCTGAGACTTCCCAGTAATCCCTTTCTTCACAGGAGTACAGTAAAAGGTGACACCAGTAGAGAGAGAGAACACTGGATCCACCACCATTCACAGCAGATATCAGCCTCTTCTCTTTATAGAATGACCTCTGAGAAGGTCACAAAGAATGCTCAGTAACGTCTCCAATTTATGTAAATGGGACAGGTTCTGTCTATTGTTGTTTATGGTAAATCCTGCTGTAAAGCATATCACTAAATGCTGTTAAAAACAGCTTAGGCAAGATGACAGCCCTCATAATAATATGCAAATATAAAATAAAAATATTTACAATCAGTAAAAAAGAACATGTTTTTGTATCTGGTTCTAATAAGAAATGCAAAATCTAGGTAACACATTCGCTTTAAAGGGGTACTCCACTGCCCCAGCTTTCAGAACATTTTGTTCCCGAACGCTGGGTACAGGCAGGAGGGGTTTGTGATGTCACGGCCACGCCCTCATGACGTCACCCCCCCTCAATGCAAGTCTATTGGAGGGGGCGTGGCAGCTACCACGCCCTCTCTCATAGGCTTGAATTGAAGGGGTGTGGCATGATGTCACAAGGGGGCATGGCCGTGACATCACAAACCCCACAGCCAGCACCTAGCGTTCGGAACAAATTGTTCCGAATGCTGGGGAAGTGGAGTACCCCTTTAATTAAAGGGAGCCATGAGTAATGACTACTGCATTCAGTCTAGTTCATACAAAGTCATAGAAACCCATTCTCTTGAAAACTGGAGGGTTCCTCAGATGACTATTGACTGAAATGGGAAAACCCTTTAAAGGGGTACTCCACTGGAAAACATTTTGTTTTAAATCAACTGTTGCCAGAAAGTTAAACAGATTTGTAAATGACTTCTGATTCAAAATCTTAATCCTTCCAGTACTCACCAGCTGCTATTTGCTCCACAGGAAGTTCTTTTCTTTTTGGATTTTCTTTCTGTATGACCACAGTGATCTCTGCTGACACCTCTGTCCATTTTAGGAACTGTCCAGAGTCGGAGCAAATCCCCATAGCAAACCTCTCCTTCTCTGGACAGTTCCTGACATGGACAGAGGTGTCGGCAAAGAGCACTGTGGTCAGTCAGAAAGGAAATCCAAAAAGAAAAGAACTTCCTGTGGAGCAAATAGCAGCTGATGAGTACTGGAAGGATTAAGATTTTTAAACAGAAGTAATTTACAAATCTGTTTAACTTTCTGATATCAGTAGATTTAAAGAAACATGTTTTCTAGTGGAGTACTCCTTTAAGCAATAAGGCGTTCTCCGTAACAATAAAATTGATTCGCATAGTTTCTAAATGACAAGCCAAATGCAAACTTCCATTTTTTACAAGCTCGGTTGTGCAAACAAACAAAATGGCTTCTCCCATCTGCCTATTTTATTACATTTTACTAATAAATAGTAACAGATTGCACATCACAAGAAATGGCGGCTAGAGGAATTGCGCATTATTTATTAAGACAGTCCAATTTAAAATGAAAAATTAAAGTCATATATGCCAGAAGCAGGTGCATTAATTTCTGCTGTTAAGCTCATAAATATGCACATTTTCATAGAAGACCTTAATGATTCAGTCATTGCTGTACTTGCATTTGAATGAAGATCTTACAGTCATGTAAAAAACCAATGTTACAAATTTGTAGTGAAAATAGAGAATGATAGGTATTTGGGAATTCATATATATATATATATATATATATATATATATATATATATGTGTGTGTGTGTGCTGGAGGCAGGTTGCGGGACACCCTGGCGGGGGTGATCCCAAAATTCCGACTTGCGGGATCGTGTGGTTTACACAGATAGCTGAGTTAGCAGGACAACGCATTTCGAGAGGGGATTCCTCTCTTCGTCAGGTCCCATGGGGACCTGACGAAGAGAGGAATCCCCTCTCGAAACGCTACGGGAATTTGGGGTCACCCCTGCCAGGGTGTCCTGCAACCTGCCTCCAGCTACGTTTCTGACCGCTGCCAGCGGTACTGATGATCGGCGGCTCCTGGACCGTGCCGCAACTTATCTGAAGCGCTACTCAGAGTTGTGCCCTCCATTTGCATAACATAATAAGGTGAGCAGTATTTCTGCTTTTTTACACACCTTTACCATCCAAAACTTACTACACTATCAGAGCACTGTATTCTCTGTCTCCTTTTCACCCCCCTGTGTGTATGTGTAGATACTGTATATATATCTTACAGTTGAGTGAACCGAGTTCTGTTCGGCTCGGTTCAACTTAATCCGGCAATGAAATAAGCCCCTAAACACGTTTATAACACTGCCTAACAGCTCTAAACCCCTGTCTAACACTGTTAGGAATTTATTCAAGTAGTTTTAAAGTGTTTTTAAGGCTCAGTTATGGTAACCCATGGTAACTTTTCCAGCTCACCCATTTTTTAGGCTTATTCACACCAAAATAAAGCGGCATAAAGTATCTCTGGTTGTTGGTAGATGCCTGCCACCATGAACTTGGCCAGGTAGGAATTGAGATGCACTACGAAAGGGTGACTGGGAAAATACTGTTGTCTGGAGGACATGGATTCCCCAATGGATAACCGACGGGATCAGGGAGGATGAGGGCACGATACAGATGAGACAAATCCTGAAAATTTGCTGCCCGTGGAAATGGCCTGGCTGTTAGACAGTTGGGAGGGATCTGGAGGATCATCAATAGCAGCAGCAGCAGCATTTTCCTCACGTTGTGGGGCGTCTTGACTCTCCCACGTGGCCATGTGGTGGTGCTCCATATGCCTGCGTGGAGACGTAGGGGGAGATTTATTAAAACCTGTCCAGAGGAAAAGTTGCTGAGTTTCCCTTAGCAACCAATCAGATCACTTCTATCATTTTTGAAAAGGCCTCTGAAAAATAAAGAAGTGTTCTGATTGGTTGCTATGGGCAACTCAGCAACTGATTATGAGAAATCTCCCCCGTAGTCCCTACACTCGGACCCTGGCCATGGCTTACTTTCTGTTTGCAGAGACGACAGATTGCCCGGTTCTCTGCATTTGGTACGGTAAAGAAGTTCCACACATCAGAATATCAGACAGAGACTGCACCACCTGACTGTGCCTCTCCTCGGGATGTTTTTTTTATTATAACCTGAACATGCAGCAGCGTCGCTGTCACCCGAGCTCATTAGACCAGCAGCCCTAGGTCTGTTACGTTTCACAGGTTTTCCTCCCCCACCTTGGCTACACTCTTCTTCGCTGACACTGCCACTATCCTCCTGCTCTGAACACATCAGCTCATGCCCAGGTGGTTCAACACTACATCATCGTCCGTACCAAACTCCTCATCCTCTACGTCACTGCTTTCTGCATGGACTTCTTGGGCTCCTTGCTCGCCTTTAGCATAGCCACCTTGATGCCTTACAGTTTCCCCACCATGCCTACAACCACCAGTCTCGCTTGTGCTGGGCTCTGCTACTGATTTGACCTCCACCACCTCGCCAACACACTCCAAAGCTTGACTGTCCCCATGCAACTCCCCATCATGGCTAGTGTTATCCTTCTGCTTAGCAGTAGGGGGAGAGATTGTCAGAGTCTCAGAGGATCAGATTGTCAGAGTCTTCCTCCTCAGAAGTCGTATGACAGAAATATTCCAGTTACGCCGGATCATCCTGTGAAATCACATAAAATCTCTCAGGCAGTGAGAACTTGGGATAGCTGACATGGCTGCCACTACTACCAAATGACACCTGGCTGCTGTTGCCACTACCTGTACTAGGACTGCCATGAACATTCTTACTGGCAGAGAACGTGGCAGGAGTCTTCTGCTCTCTACCCAGTCCACCAACTTCTTTTCCAGACATGTTTTTTTGGGGTTACTTTTATCCTTTTAGGGGGATTTTTCACCAACCTACTTGTCAAATCTAAGTTTCAACGCTTTGAGCACTTTTTGTGTTGCAGAAATCACAGCACAATGAGTACTGAAGGTATTTGCGGAACAATATGAAATGCATCACAACTGTATTCACGCTACAGGCTAGATACATGTAACGTAAACGTGCTTTTTGACTGGCAAAGATGACAGTACGAATACTGACAGTGTTTGAGGAACAATATGAAATGCAACAGACCTGTATTAACACTACAGGCTACATACGTGTAACTTCAACATGCTTTTTGACTGGCAGAGATGACAGCACAATGAGTCCTGATGGTGTTTCCGGAACAATATTAAATGCACCAAAACTATTTAACACTACAGGCAAGATACGTGTAACTTAAACATGGTTTTTGGGTGGCAGAGATGACAGCACAGTGCGTACTGAAGGTTGTTGCAGAAATCTATTATACTCACTACTGTGTTGACAGGCCCTATGGGGTATATAGTTGCCACTTAAATACACTTTGTTGGAGGGTGGCACAGATCACTGCACCTCACTGGCTACTGTAGCTGGTTCAGGAACACTATTCAATTCAGGTATAGCAGGTGTGAGCCTTGAAAAAGGCTGTGTATTTTTGGTAGCAAAATTAAGATGTCCCTGCCTTATACGCTCTTTTGGTGTGTGTTCACACGCACAAAGCCTCTCTTTCTAATCTTTATCTCTATCTTTCTAATAACTAACTGTCCCTATGTCTGGCTTTCTCCCTCTCTCTGTCTGCTCTCTGCAGAAGTTCCCAGCACTCTTAATGCTGTGGGTCACGTCACTGGCCTTTTATCTGTGTACCTGGCTGTGTCCTATTGGCCTTTGTGCCTGATTGACACAGTAAGCAGCAAATCACACGATAGATCAGGGTTATCATGTGATCTGCTGCTTTCCCTACATTGTTATTCTACAGCTGTTCATCTATCACTTGGATAATAATTCATGTATTATTGTTGAATATTAATTCATTTATTTTTGTATCTGTTATTTTTTTTTTTCAATCTTGCTATTGTGTATCTTGTACCTTGTACAACTGTATTTTAATGTGATGAGTTGCAGGTTGGTACTACCCTCTAAACCCAAGGGAACGGCAACCCTCCAGCCATGGTTCTCTAGAGGTTTCCTCCATGGGGGTTTTTCCTCTCCTGCCGGCTGAGGGATGACACTTTGTGAAATATGACTTTCGCCTGGACATGTAGTTTTAAGTTATACATTCCTGCATTGAATTAAGTGTGCCAAAATGTATAAACAAATAAACAATACTGTCACTACTTTGGTTTGGCAGTTCAGGAGTCAGGTAGAAGTTTCTGGCAAGTTATGGTTGGCTCATTTTAACTTATAGAGGATGTTAAAACTCCTGTTAGTGGACAGGCTGATCATTGGAAGTGGTCAGCCTTAAAGGGGTACTCCGTCCCTAGACAGCTTATCCCCTATCCAAAGGATAGGGGATAAGATGTCTGATCGTCGGGATCCCCGCGATCTCTGTGCAGTACCCGACATTTGTTCAGAACGCTTGGAGTGAGCAGCGTGGGTCGTGGGTCACGCCCCTCGTGATGTCATGCCACGCCCTCTCAATGCAAGTCTATGGGAGGGGGCGTGGTGGCAGCCACGCCCCTCCCATAGACTTGCATTGAGGGGGCGTGACGTGATGTCACGAGGGGCGAGGGAGTGACGCCACGACCCCTGCCACCTGCTCCAAGAGTTTGGAACAAAATGTTCGGAACGCTGGGACAGCGGAGTACCCCATTAAAGATGTTATGGTAAGTCGTCCAGGGGCAGGCACAGTAGCTAAGCCCAGAAATGAGGTTCTTCGGTAGGGTCATTGGTGCACTTAAAGTGTGCTGGCTGTGTTAGACTGGAAAACCAGAGCGTGCCACCCCTTCACTGCTGTCTGGCTGGGCTGTATTTCAGACAGCAGGTGATCTCCCGTACAGGGCCACGGCTCTCCGTCCAAATAGCGCATGTTGACCACCGCACGAAGGGGTGGCCATCATGCCCACTCAATACAGCGCTAATGGCACAGCCGGAGATTGCTGAATACAGTGCTCCGGCTCTCCCATACAGATGTATTGAGGGGGCGTGGCAGCAACAGACTGCTGGGGCCCCGTACGGGAGATTGCCGGGGGTCCATTGTTGCCATTTTTGACACTCAGCGTTTTGTTTATTTACTTTGTTTTAGAGGAAAGCAAGGGTCCTTACCATATCCAAAATGTCACGTCATTTGAATAAACTTTTGACATGTAGTTCAAACATTTCACAAGTTTAGAACATCTGTTTGCCTTGACTGTAGATGGTCGGGAAGCCAAAAAGAGCTGAGATGGCTTACTTATGTCATTCATGACACTTCTGCTGACATTAATGGGTGTTGTGTAAACAGCGTAGCTGACAGGGTTTCCCCACCATCTATGGTCACCACAAACAGACCAGAGGTAGGTCTGTGGCAAGCAGGGCACAAGTCCTACAGGAACGCGTGGGAACTGATTCCTGTACTTAGCAGGAACAGCCCTTGAGTGGAAATCTTGGGTGAGTTCCCACGTGTCGTCCTCCTCGCACCCCACATTTAGGGTATGTTCACACCGCGGAATTGTAGCTGAATTGTAGCTGATTCAGCCAGGCAGACGGCGGCGGCAGTAGGACCGTGCAGCACTGCGCTGTCACCATTGATGGCTATGCAGTGCTCGCGGACTTCCGCGCAAAGAATTAACATGTTCTTTCTTTGCGCGGAACAATTTCAGCGGCGCAATTGTGCGCCGCTGAAATTCCGCAGTGTGATCGGGTCTCGCGGAAGACCCATTCACACAGATGCTAACTAGTGTTGCTCGCGAATATGCATATGTAATGACGAATATTCGTTTTTTTTTTCTTTTTATCACAGTGATCATTCCTCTCTGCTTCCAGCTTGTGTGGTGTAAAGAAGGCTCTAATACTACTGTGTGAGACTGGCGTGCGAATTTTCGCACATGCGAAAATTTGCATATGCTAATTTTCACTTATGTTAATTTTTGTATATGCTAATTTTCGCATCCGCAAATTTTTCGCATACGCGAAAATAAAACGCGAATATTACGAATATGCGAATTTTGCGAATATATAACAAATATTCGTTCATATATTCGCGAATATTCGCGAATTCGAATTTGGCCTGTGCCGCTCAACACTAATGCTAACGTTCACTGTGCAGAATTTTACTCCCGGAATTCCGCTCACGGAATTCCGCTGGGATTCCGTAGTGTGAACATACCCTTAGGGGCATGTGCCTCTCCTGATCCATTCACCCCCAGCTACACAATTTTACCTTGTGAAGAAGAAAGCAAATAAAGAGTCTATACGGAACATATGCTGCAGTGTTAGGAGAGTCTCATGTCAGCACAAATAAATAGAACAGAATAGACATGTGCTTCGTTGTATTGGATTGGGGGGTATTGAATTTTCCTGTGATTTTAATCTGGGAAGCTTCCTTCACATAAACATCACGGCCTATTAATATTGGAGTATGCATACGAGGCATAACATGGACGGACAATGCTTGTACATGATTGTAATCCAGATATAAGATACACAGAGATCTAATGTTGCATAGTGTCAATAAAGAGACAGGTACAGAATTTAGATTTGCTTTACTTATGATCACAGTACAATCGGTTTCTGTGCCATTCAAGTAGCCATTTCAGGCCAAGGAGAAGCCGACTTGAGTGTATTTGATCAAAAAGTTCCTTTAGTCATCACAACCTAATCTCGAATAGAAGAAATGAACAGAATATAGGTATTACAAGCAATGTCTTCATGACATTGACTTCTGTTAGCTTTGAAGAGGTTTTCCAGCTATTAAAAACGTATCTGCTATTCACAGGATTGGGGATAAGCGTCTGATCACAGGGGGTCCAACTAGGGTTGCCACTAGAGATGAGCGAATTTACAGTAAATTTGATTCGTCACGAACTTCTTGGCTCGGCAGTTGATGACTTATCCTGCATATATGAGTTCAGCTTTCCGGTGCTCCGGTGGGCTGGAAAAGGTGGATACAGTCCTAGGAAAGAGTCTCCTAGGACTGAATCCACCTTTTCCAGCCCACCGGAGCACCTGAAAGCTGAACTCATTTATGCAGGAAAAGTCATCAACTGCCGAGCCGAGAAGTTCGTGACGAATCGAATTTACTGTAAATTCGCTCATCTCTAGTTGCCACCTTTCTATCAAAAAAATACCAGCCATGCTAATTTGCATAATTATTTATATATGCGTGACATCTAATCACAGGATACTTTTGTCCTATTCTGACCCCAATAACTTTTTTTCATAGGAAATGTTGTCCTATTCTGACCCCAATAACTTTTTTATTTCTACTTATACGGGCCTGTATGATCGGGGCTCATTTTTTGTGCCCCAATCTGCAGTTTTTAACCATACTATTTTTTATTACTTGTTTGTTATTTGTTACTTTTTGATCACTTTTTTTATTTAATTCGGGAGTTGAAGTTAGTTACTAACTACAACTCCCAGCATGCCCTGATACAGCCTGTTGCTTAGCAGCTGCCCCAAATGTAAACTACAACTCCCAGCATGTTGGACTATGTAGTAGTACATAGTATAGGTCAGTGTTTCCCAACCAGAGGTGCTTTCAGCTGTTGCAAAATTACAACTCCCAGAATGCCCGGACAGTCAACAGCTGCAGGCGCTCTGGTTGGGAAACACTGGTATAGGTTATGGGGCAACATTCTGGGAGTTGGAGGATTGGTTGGATAAATACCAGCCATTGCATTTTTTATATAAAAATACTGGCAGGGTGGCCAAAATACCAACTGTGCCGATAAAATACCGGCCACGTGGCAACCCTAGGTCCAACCTCTGAGAATGGGACCCGACTGAGTTCTCCTCTAGTCCGAGTGTCCTGCCTCAGTCGGCCCCATCGCTGCCAAGACACGTATGTTTTGGAAGGTGGGGTCAGAGCGCCGGGTACTCAATGTGGAAAACACATTTTTTTCTTTAAATTAACTGATGCCAGAAAATTAAACCAATTTGTAAATGACTTCTATTTAAAAATCTTAATCCTTCCAGTACTTATTAGCGGCTGAATACTAGAGAAGAAATTCTTTTATTTTTGGATTTCTTTTCTGTCGCGACCACAGTGCTCTCTGCTGACACCTCTGTCCATGTCAGGAACTGTCTAGAGCAGGAGAAAATCCCCATAGCAAACCTATGCTGCTCTGGACAGTTTCTAAAATGGACAGAGGTGACTGGCTAGTGAGGGGTAATGTTTGGGACTCGCTACTGTGGATTTGATGCTAAGTTTAAAGAATTTACTCAAATCTATTATGACGGTCTTCAAGTATACGGCGTCCATTTTAGGACATCGTCAGTCGTCAGCCGTAACTCCATCCCACGTCAGGCGAAACAGTGTCCCGTCTCCTCCCTCGGACCAATCGCCGTCAGTCATCAGCCGCAACTCCTACCCCCATCAGATGAAACAACATCCTAACTCCTCCCTCACACCAGTCACCGTCATCCTTCAGCCACAACTCCCTCCTCCCTCATCTGAAACTCCCTTGTCCAAAACGCTGTCATCGCTTAGACGAATCTCCTTCAGACTAAACTTCCTGCCGCATAGCAGAGCCGACACTGCACAGCATATATATAGCAGAGTCAAAACTGTGAAACTTGTACGTGTACTACAGACACTTCGGCCCTCATTTACTAAGAGTGTTGTGTAGGTTTTTTTGTGGGTTTTAATTCCCTACAATTTATTTTCCACGGTATTTACTAAGGTTTCCTTACATTTTCCACTTTCCCTACATTTTTTACACCTGCTCTGATCTGTCGGGTTTTCCTCAGCTGAAATCCACCACATTTTATGTGGAAACCTTAGTAAATATGTTTTTGTGAAAATTTCAGGAACACGCCCCTTTTCAGAGATCACGCCCCTTTTTCAGATTTTCTTAGCAAAATGGAGAGTTAGTCTGGGTTTTTTCGATTCTGGCGCAAAATCTGGCGCAGACAGAGTTTCTGACACAATGCGACAGAATCTGGCATACAACCCGATAAAACATGTCGGGTTTGCAATAGTAAATGAGGGCCTACATGTTCTACAGAGTCTGTATAGTAGAGCCGACACGGACTCGGCACTGCTACACGGCAGGAAGGTTTTTTGTCTGAGGGAAGACAGAGTTTCGGATGAGGGAGTTGCGGCTGACGCGGGACGGAGATTGGTCCGAGGGAGGAGGCGGGACACTGTTTCGCCTGATGCGGGACAGAGTTACGGCTGACGACTGACGATGTCCTAAAATGGACACCGTACAAGTAGCCATTGGCAGCTGTAGCAGCTTTAGGTCCAGAAGATATTCAAGTAATGTAACCATTTTATTTCTTTATTGCAGCAACAACGGAGATTTGATCTTCTTACAATTACCAGCCCCAGTAAGTACCATATGTATAGAATCTTATATTGATATATCATGGGCACAGACACTTTGTTCATGTAGTGATGGCTGATGAAATGTGGATGGCTTGGAACCTGTTGTCATTGATAATGCAATCCAATTATTGAGTATTGTCAATTGCTTTTCTACTAGTATGGGGACCAAACCCAAAATATAGACCCAACCTGTAATCTAACTCTGCCCAAGACTTTTTTTTCCGTTACGAATTGATTGTTTCAGGCTTGGAGTACAATGGTTTAGTCGTGATGGCAGAACATAATGTGCGAGATTTATCAAACCTGCTGTAAAGGAACAGTGACGAAGTATGCAACCGATTAGATTCATCTATAGTTTGTATTTGTCTATATAAAAAAAAGAACGATTTTCTGCTTTTATTTTCCATTGACCTTGATGAATCTTCTCTTATGCATCTGTTTACAGCAGGAGAAGAATGTGCAGATTTTGTTACAGGCAGTGACCTATGCCTCATGTAAAATGTAATATTGATGATAATACAGCTGAATAAGAAATGTACTTTGTTATGAAGTGGGTGTGGATGGGCCAATATTTTTGATGCTCATAATGTTCAGATTGTGGCAGCAGAAGATGACTGTTCTGGATTTGTGACATCAAGTAACCTTGTATTTACCTGATTATGTTCTTGAAAACTTGAATGTACTTAATTTCATAACATGATGAAGATAAAACTTGGAGGGAGAAGAAATCTATAGACAGAGATTGGAAGGAAGAAAATTTCCCAACAGTTTACAAAATAAGGGCACCATCAGGGCACTAGAGCGGGCCCACAACTTCCAACCAATGCTCACTTTTTGCTGCTCTGTTTCATCAGACCTCACTAAATATATTAAAGCGTACCTGTCATAGTGCAAAAAATAAAAAAGGGATATGTTACTCAGTACCTAATCCTGATCATTTTTATGTGTCTATGACCTATATATTCCTAACAAATAGCATTTATATGTTGCTCACTTGCTTTGTGTTCTTGCCTTCTGGAGGGGGCGTGTCCATCTCTCTCCCTCACTGTAATGTCTCATATGCTCTGAGTCTGGGAGCAGTCTGTCAGTCTGCAAATCACTGCACTCTGTAACCCTTTCTTCTCTGGGCATTCTGCAAATCACTGTACAGTAGTTTTTATGCATACATTTTCTATCTGTTCCGAGTAAAGCCGGATGCTAATCAACAAAGCTGTCACTATGTGTGTCATTCAGCTTTCACAGACTCCTGAATGTCCGATCAGCATCTTTGTCATTCAGGAGTCATAGAAAGCTTTGGCTGTTCAAGAATGCAGGGAGTTGTAGTTTTGCAACAGCAGGAGTTGCAGTGCTGCCTTTAGCTGTTGCAAAACTACAACTGCCAGCATGCCCACACATCCTTTGTCTGTAGTTTTGCAAGAGCTGGAGGCACACACCTGGAGAATACACAGCTCTAAAACAGAGTTTTACAAAGATTGCACCCCCAGATGTTGCAAAACTACAACTCCCATCATGGGAATTGTAGTTTAGGCTGTAGTGGTGCAATGGGGATCTCCTAGTCTGTCTGCATATAGACAGATGACCCCTAGTGGTGACTATTTTCATTTTAGATTTTTTAGTAAAATTTACTTAGTTGTTTACATAAATGTATATTTAAAAAAAGTAATCTTATCAGTAGTATTACAAAATATTAAAAGTTTTTCATAATGACAGTGCCTCTTTAAAGATCATATATTATGTTACCTCTCAAGGGGGACCACATATTATCAAAATCCTCTACTTTATTTAATGTGCCCATTAAATATATACAGTAGGACAGAAGATATGAGAAGGGTATGGATGACCAAGGGGCCCTGACCATTTAAAAAGAAAAAAAAAAAATATATATATATATATATATGTTTTTTTCTTCTGGATTTATATAGGATTTATTGGAAGAAAACTAGTGTCCAAGTAGGAAGCTTTCAAAAGACAAATGTGGTTGTGTACCGAAACACCATATAGGAGGTGGGTTCTCAATGTAGTACCAAATGGGTGTGATGAATAAGGCTTTACCATGTGTATGAACCCTAAGGCTTGGTTCATGTATAGGATTTTGTTTAGTTTCTTTGGACTAAACCAGGAAAGTGTCCAAAACACAGAAAAAGGTGTAAATTCTCCCATTATAGTCTTTTTTCCATAGATTCCACTACTGATTTGGGCTAAAAAGACTTATCAAAATACTTTATGTGAGCCTAGCCTAAATATGAAGCTTATATACAATTGATGGCATTGCACAATAATTTATGATAATGCGGAGGATGGAGCTGCTTGGTAACAGGTCTACATACAGTGTGAGTGTGTGTGTATATATATATATATATATATATATATATATATATATATATATATATATATAAATTAGGTCAAACGTCTTCTGAACAGTACAAAGTATGCAACACTGGCGGTGCTCATACGTCAAAAGAAATGTATATACAAATCTAGCAATAGAGTAACAATAAAGTAGCACTCACCCCATCTTGGAAGCGTAAAGATCTTTTATTTGGATCATATGCTGCAGGTTACATCAAGGATACTGAGAATGAAACAAGGGCCCCTCCTCAGAGAAGGAGCAGTGACGACTCCTTTTTCTCGGCCAAACTCTGCCTGTTCACACCTTAGGCTTTACCAAGCAAAGTTTAGCCACAAAACGGAGCTGTCACGGATCAGCCATCAGTTTAGCCCCAAAAATGATCCTTCGCTGGTCCTCCAAACCCTGTTTCATTCTCAGCATTCTTGAAGTACTGTAACCTGCATCTAAGACGGGGTTTGTTCTACTCTATTGTTATTCTGTTGCTACGTTTGCACGATAATTTATAACTTATATGACTTTTGTATATATAGTAAAAGTCTCTCTTTTGGTCATATACTTCACTGTAATTGAGTTCAATCATAACATGTGTGAGCAGCAACATTGGTTAAAAAAAAGTTGCAAAACTTGCATTTCAGCCGTAATGGTCTTTTAAAGCTGCATAATTCCTTAATTGGACGTACATTTCCCTCTTTCAAGGCATCGCGCATTTAATCCAGCATTGCCCAGAATTCACAATGTGCATTAGCAGTCCCGGTTCAGTTTGACAGATGTTCCCACCCCTTGGCAACAGAAACGTTTTCTGCCTTTTAGCCATATTCAGTATCCAGTAATCAAGTTAACGTATGCTCAATGCTTTCCCAGCAATAAAACTAATGATGATATCCAGCTATTACAGACAACTTCCCAATGATCAGATGTTTGTAGGCACCAAAAATATAGATTTTTCTTAAAATGCCCAAATATAGGCGCGTGTTTCTGCATAATTCAGCTTGCATGTGTTGGTTATTTTTGACACTATTATGATATGTTGCTTTAGATTGGAATTTTACAGATTTTTGTTACAACGCGCTAACACAGTGGTTAACATTTTATTAGTCATTTTAAGGACTATCGAGTCCACAGTAGGGCCTGCGCTTGAAAGTACCAGCAGTGTAAACCATCATTGTCAAGGTTGTAATGTCTTCCATGGCTACATCTCTGGGAGATCGCTATATATGACAGTATATCTTAAACTATGAACTATATCAGTATATCTTAAACTTTATCTTAAATTAAAGGGTTTCCCTCTTCCCGGTGGGCAGTATGACTCAATACAGGGTTCCCCCTCATCCAATGCATCACAGTTTTAGCAAATAAGAGCAAATTTTGAGGGCTACAATGAGCATGGTCTGCTAAGGATCTGGAGGCCAAATGGAGACCCTTGAGTTTTGGCATAAAGCTTAGAATGTGTTCCCACTACCGTCAGAGGCTCCTTTTGCATTTTTGTCAGATCTGAAGGAAGAATAGTGCAGCATGCCACACTATTTTTGTCATCAACTCTATAGACACCATGATGATACCCAATGACCCCCATTATAATTAAGGGAATTGTGTCCACAACACGGGTGGAAAGAAGGTGGGATGTATTTTTTGTGACACCAGGGCACCGTTGCCCTACAGGAACTGAAGATGAGATTGCTTCTCCTGGGCCAGGCTTGGGGACAATGATGACACCAATGCAAGGTTACGGATTACTATCTTTACTGTTGCAGGAATTGGTAAAGCTGTGACAGTACAGACTTTAGAGCAGAGGGATGTGCAGAGTGTAACTTGGGGAGCCTGTCGACTTGCTCTGACTTGTGGTAGATGAAACTGCAGATTATTAATTATGGCAGCCCATGTTGGATTTAGAGACTTAGAGGGGAATTAATCATGTAACCTGACACATTGACTTTAATGTATCAAGTGTAGCTTTATTGTGACTATGTTAAGTAAATTTATTGGATGTACAGTAAACTATTTTCGTGCAGGACTCAAAAGAATAGGTGGCACTGTGGCTCAGTGGTTAGCACTGTTGACTTGCAGCACTGAGGTCCTAGATTGGAATCTCACCAAAGGACAACATCTGCAACAAGTTATGTTATCCCCAGTATTTACATGGGTTTCCTCCAATACTGATAGGTAAGTTAAAGGACAAGTATCATGTAAAAAAAAATATATATCCTTCGGATAGGGGATAAGTTCTAGAACTCGGGGGGTCCGAGTGCTGGGGCCTGGGGCCCTATGATCTTCTGTTTAGAGCTTCGGCTCTCCTATACAACAGCGCGCCAGGACCCCTGCCCGAAGCGGGGCCGCCACGCCCCCTCTTTATAGTTCTATGGAAGAGCCGAAGATTGCCAAACGGCTCTCCCATTGAGCTAAATGGACGCACCAATGTACAGGGCTCTAAACAGGAGATCGTGTGGGGCCCCAGTGCTCGGACCCCCTGCAATCTAAAACTTATCCCCTGTCCTGTACAGCACTGCGGAATATGGGTGCACTATATGAAAAATGAATTATTATTAAATACAGTAGACAATGTTCCGCATGGACAGTGGGTACATTTAGGAAATGGACCGAATGTAGTCGCAGTAATGGAGATTCATCAAAACCTGTGCAGAGGAAAATTTGCCCAGTAGCCCATGGCAACCAATCAGATCCCTTCTTTCATTTTTCAGAGGCATTTTCAAATATGAAAGAAGCGACTGGGCAATTTTTCCTCTGCACAGGTTTGATAATTCTCCGCCAATAAGCCAGCATTTGGCCCACTACAGTCAATGAGCAATACATCAGGCTATACCCCTGTAACCGGTCCACGAGACCTGAATAAACGCACCTGCTTGGTGAGTGCCGCTTGACTGTTTTTCTTTGCTTCGCTGGATATTCTCCATCTATTGTAAGTGTCACATCAACATCTCTTTATGTTTCTTAAACTTTTAACCATCTTGAAGTTTCCAGAAGTCCCTCTTTCGCCATCTATTTTTACCGTCCGCCAGCTGGACTTTTTTCCAGGTCACCTCTATGTTTCCATGCACCTCGGCATGCCCCATTAATTGGATACTTGGGTATGAAAGTCCAGCGCTCTCCATTGAAAGCTGACATTTCTAACAAGATGACCTTTTCAGCGCTCCGTAATGATTATCGTCTGGCTTTGTTTGGACACAATAACACATACTTCACACCACACAGAGAATATGGGCTTTGAAAACTATTCAAAATCCGGTTAGCAAAATGAGTAAATTGGGTACAAACATTCATCAGCCTGTTATTGTTCTCTTATCGATTTGAATGCTCTTTCATCTTTTCGGTTGCATTATAGAGTTCCAAATTAACTCTTATTCACTATTCTTGTTTTCTTGGATTCTATTAAAAGGTCAAATGCTTTCAGAAAGACAGATCTGCAGGATAAAGGCTGGGTGATAACCATCATCCTTGAAATAACCTTTAGCGGGACTATCCCTCTCATGACTATAGTAATTGATGTGCTCATTAGACAAATAAAAGCCGATCCTCAATATTTGGATATAGTCAGGAATACGATGGAAAAAACATGCTATTCTCTTCTTACATCTCTTCAAGTTTTACCCGGCAAGGCGAGTGTGTCTGTTCTTCAAGGTTCTAAAATATACAAGATACATATTTGAAAGGTCAGCGGGAATTAATTGTGGCGCTGAAAAAAATCAGATAAGGCTTTTACCTTCTGACCGGTGTTCTTCTTGGCTCTATCTTACTGGCTGTTTATCTTCAAGCTGCCAGTTCACCTTTATTGCAAATTATTTCTCCTGACCTCTTTGCCCTGCACAAGCTGGCAGTATTTCTGCAAACCATAAGACTACTAAACTTATAGGAAAAGTTGATCTCATAGACTGGCTTGGTTTCTGACATTTGAAAAAAAAGAATGTAACCTCTCATAGGATGACCATCTTTGAATGGCGGTGTCATTCAATGCTATACTTTATCTGTCCGTTAAGCCTGTACGCTATACAGCGGGTGAAATAAGCCGGTGAAATATTGAACATGTGCCAATTTTTCTCATTTAATACTGTACCTCCTAATGCCTGATCTTTTTGAAGCTCTCCACAAGTGTTCTTGGCTCTTGAACAACTCTTCATTATCCTTCTCACTCCTCTGTAAGAAATCTTGTGAGTTGAATGGTAAAATTTATGGTGAAATGATCGTCTTTCCACTTCCGTATTATGGCCCCAACAGTGCTCACTGGAGCTTAGAAATGCGCTTCTATCCAATGTCATTGTTATGTTATGCAAAAATTAGGTTGGGAAGATCTGGAGCTCTTTGCTTTTACCCATCATGAGATGTGTTTTATGTGACACCTTGGCAATGAGACCTTTTTTTAGCCATTGGTTGGGACTGAACCAGCTGATATTAATTTGCACTGACAAGGGGTTGGATTGCTTTTTAATTACTGATAGATTTCTTTTGTTGTCTTAGCTTTCCATGCCTATTTGCACCTGCCTTTCTTCATGTGTTCAATACCGTTTTTCCTGTGTCATTTCACATTATTACACATAACTTAATTTCTGAGCTTATTTGTATTGGTTTCTTTGTATGTATGGATTACTTGTGTTGTTACTAACATCTGGTGAAAATCGTGACTTATTTCACCCGCTGGCCGTACACTTTAGATAGCAGACAGCTTAAAGGAAAACTGTCACATATTTTCTCCCGCACTATCCACAGGTATTGGTGGATAGTGTGGGAGACGCTGATTAAAACGAGCCCTACCTTGGTCTGATCCGCGCTGCCGTTCGGCCGCAATTGTAGTTTTAATCTCTGTGTATATCCTGCTGTAACTGGCAAAGGCGGGGCTTCTGCGGGCTAACGGACACTGACGTCAGCGCCGCTCATGAATATTCATCCCTCCTGTTCTCCCTCTCTTCGCCGCTCCTAACCAGAGGGAGGGATGAATATTCATGAGCGGTGCTGACGTCAGTGTCCGTTAGCCTGCAGAAGCCCCGCCTTTGCCAGTTACAGCAGGATATACACAGAGATTAAAACTACAATTGCGGGCGAACGGCGGCGCGGATCAGACCAAGGTAGGGCTCGTTTTAATCAGCGTTTCCCGCACTATCCACCGATACTTGTGGATAGTGCGGGACAAAATATGTCACAGTTTTCCTTTTATGCTCATTTGACCAACAACTAATTCTCCTCATCGGCATACACGATCGTAGCAGAGAGTGCCTGTGTTCTCAATGGGGTGAAAGAAATCTGCTGATACAGAACACCTCTGGTGGTGGCATGTTGAAAGTCCAGTGCTTCTTTCCTCAAACATCTACCATTGAGGGAAAAGTTGAGTTCAGTCGACATTAATCTACAGCAGTGTTTCCCAACCAGGGTTCCTCCAGTTGTTGCAATACTACATCTTCCAACATGGCTGGACGGCCTTCAGCTGGATACTGGTTGGAAAACACAGATCTACTGTGTGTGGCCACTAGGGTTGCCACCTTTCTTGTAAAAAAAATACTGGCCATGCTAATTTGCATAATTCATTATATAATCGGAACATCACAGGATACCCATGCAGGGCAAATTTTGTCCTATTCTGACCCCTATATCCTTTTTATTTCTCCTTATATGGGCCTGTATACGGGTAATTTTTTGCGCCCTGATCTGTAGTTTTTAACAGTACCAATTTTATTTTCATGTGACTTTTTGATTGCTTTTTTTTTAAAATCAAATTCGGGAGTTGCAGTTAGTTACTAACTACAACTCCCAGCAAGCCCTGATACAGCCTGTGGCTCAGAAGCTGCCCCAAAGGAAAACTATAACTCCCAGCATGTTGGACTATATAGTAATATATAGTATAGGTCAGTGTTTCCCAGCCAGGGGTGCCTCCAGCTGTTGCAAAACTACATCTCCCAGCATGCCCAGTCAACCGTTGGCTGTCCGGCCATGATGGAAGTTGTAGTTTTGAAACAGCTGGAGGTGCTCTGGTTGGAAAACACTGATGTAGATTATGGTGCAACATTCGAGAGTTGGAGGATAGGTTGGGTAAATACCGGCCATTGCATTGCCGTTATTTTTTATATAAAAAATACTGGCAGCGTGGCCAAAATACTGGTTGTGCTGGTAAAATGCTGGCCAGGTGGCAACCCTAGTGGCCATGTTAAAGGAATACTGTCAGCCTGTTCACCCACACTAAAGCCAATAGACTGGGTTATAATGTGGGTGAACAGGATTCAAACGAGGGGTCAGTTACTTATTTTCGTCAACTAGCGGCTGAGATATCTTGTTCTGAAGTTCCAGAATTTCTAATAAGAGTAAACGCACTGAAGGCGCCTTCCCCGCTGGCCGCCTCTTGCTCCCGTAGTAAGGCTCCAAGCCCACCCCTCCACTATGCATATGCATTGGATTCAACAAAACGTCCTAGTGACAGGGAGTCCCACATCACGTGATCGCAGCGCTCTGTCTGAAGAGCACATGCGCCGCTATATTTTCCCCAGCTGATGATGTAAGAGCTGGGGAACGTGAGAGCTGGGGAAAATATAGCGGCGCATGTGCTCTTCAGACAGAGCGCTGCGATCACGTGACTCCACGTCACTAGGAAAAAAAGCAAAGGCGGCGCTCATCCAAATAGAATCAAATTTGTAGAGGAAAAAAATGGTTCAGACTCACCTGGTGTATGTGAAGGGTTTCCCGGGTACTACTCCACTAACACCCGAGAGCCAGAATAGCCTATCCTATATAGAATGTATCCACTCCAAATAATCTACTTCAGAGGACAGTAGAGAGCGCAGTCCAAACCCCAGATCCTCTTCTCAGTACATCCAGGCATAAAATATAGTATACACAAAATGCATATATAAAAATAATAAATAAATGCAGCACTTAAAAAAGATGGTAACTCACTCCACAGTGGGGGGCTCAAGTTGTTACTCCAGCACCCCCCTCCAAGTCGGGGTTCACACACACACTCTCGTGCCTTCCAGTTTTCTCATGAACGGAAAAATCCCAGTACGTGTAGAAACAGGATTTAATATACTTAATATAAAAAAACAATAAAATGCAAGTAGCAACGTGTTTCTGGGGTTATGGCACAGTCCCCCTTCCTCAGGCTAAAATTTCTGTGAAAAAACAGCACATAAATAGACTACCAGCGTTTCCAGACGCTAACACCATCCAGACGGTAAACCATCCTCTTTGGCAAACCCAGCTTTCTGACACTGGGCTGTATAGTGCGACCCAAAATCCGTTGGTAATCCTCAGATTTCATGATGCCTTGCACACATTCAAGGCACCCAGTGCCAGAGGCAGCAAAACAACCCCAAAACCTCATTGAACATCCAATATAGTTCACTGTAGGTACTGTGTTCTTTTCTTTGTAGGCCTCATTCCATTTTTGGTAAACAGTAGAATGATGTGCTTTACCAAAAAGCTCTATCATGGTCTCATCTGTCCACAAGATGTTTTCCCAGAAGGATTTTGGCTTACTCAAGTTAATTTTGGCAAAATGTAGTCTTGCTTTTTTATGTCTCTGTGTCAGCAGCAGGGTCTCCTTGGTCTCCTGCCATAGCATTTCATTTAAATGTCGACAGATAGTTCGCGCTGACACTGATGCTCCCTGAGCCTGCAGGACAGCTTGAATATCTTTGGAACTTGTTTGGGGCTGCTTATCCACCATCCGGACTATCCTGCGTTGACACCTTTCATCAATTTTTCTCTTCCGTCCACGCCCAGGGAGCTTAGCTACAGTGCCATGGGTTGCAAACTTCTTGATAATGTTGCGCACTGTGGACCAAGGCAAATCTAGATCTCTGGAGATGGACTTGTAACCTTGAGATTGTTGATATTTTTCCACAATTTTGGTTCTCAAGTCCTCAGACAGTTCTCTTCTCCTCTTTCTGTTGTCCATGCTTAGTGTGGCACACACAGACACACAATGCAAAGACTAAGTGAACTTCTCTCCTTTTTATCTGCTTTCAGGTGTGATTTTTATATTGCCCACACCTGTTACTTGCCCCAGGTGAGTATAAAGGAGCATCACATGCTTGAAACAAACTTATTTTTCCACAATTTTGAAAGGGTGCCAATAATTTTGTCCAGCCCATTTTTGGAGTTTGGTGACATTATGTCCAATTTGCTTTTTTTCCTCCCTGTTTTGGTTTAGTTCCAATACACACAAAACATGTGTTACTGCAATCCTTTTCTGTGTGAAATACTTCATTTTCTTGAAAAATTTCCGGGGTGCCAACATTTACGGCCATGACTGTGTATATATATATATATAATCCTATCTATTATTGCTATTCACCTTAAACAGTCTCCACTTTTTAGAATGGATCCTTGACAATGGGCTGATGATTCCTTTGCTGAAGGCTTCAGTTACCAGCTGTAATCTGTAGGAAAACCAGGTAGTAAGTGTTCAACTTCCCAGCAGGGCCACCATAGGGGTCATAAAGCTAATTCTGTGGGCTCCAGAGAGTGAGGTGCTCTCTATTTCAGATATGAGACAGTGGTTTATTTAGATTTTGTGCTATCCTAAGTCTGACTAAACTCATGCACCACTGTACTACAAATTCTACTTATGTGTGATGGTGACGTTGACCCCTTCCCTAGAAAGAACCGGCCTACACTCATCAGGAGGCTGTCACAGTGTCCCTAGGGGGTTGTATGAAGTTGGTGCCAGCTGCCAAAGATATAAAAAAGAAGAAAGCAATAATCCTGCCCCCAATTGCCGCCCTCTAATAAAGCGCCACCCTGGACATTTTTGGCCTAGTTAAAGATAGAGGGCTGCTATGATATGAGGCTCCTGAACAGCGAACCTCACTCCATAAACTCAGAATATCTTAATAGGGCATATATAAGTCTTTTATAGACACCAAATCCTAAGAATGACCAAATATTCAGGTCAATCAGGGGGCTCGAAGGGTTTGCTAATGTGGTGTCCCGGAACCTGCGTGTGTGGGTCCCCTTAGCCAGAGTCCCTTGGACGTCGGGGTCTCCATTGTCTAGTTCACCCCTAGTCACCTCTCATCCAGATAGTTATTGCTCCAATAGCTTACTTAGGAAGCATGTAAATATTATATAAATGCTCTATAAATGGTTAATTAACTGTCTATAGCGTAGCAGGACCTGCGGGTCACGTGGTTAAGTGAACTCTATGGTATTTCTGCTTGAGGACCTTTGGAGGCCCTTGTGACGTAGTCAATCCCATCACACTGTGTAACAGTGAATGACAGATGTTCGGACCAATCAGATTAACCCCGCCCCTGTCCATATAAGGGAGCGGCGGCCATTGTTCTCTCTCTTGTTCCCGGGCTGTCAAACGAGCAGGATCTGCGCAGCTGTCTATCGCAGTGAGTTAGGCCTGAGCCTTGCGGCAACGGCTGATATATCTAGGATCGCGAGTGTATCAATCCCTAAGCACTCTGCAGGATCACCGGACCTTATCTATCCCCTAAATCCGGACGGATCTGCAATAATTACCCTAAATTTAGAGACTTTAATTTATTTCAAGGTCCGCAACAATTGTCAGTCATTGTGATATATAAAGACTGTATTCCTGAGACTGTCATTGTTCATTGGATGTACCGCAAGCACTTAAGTAAAGTTACCCAAGTTCAAGTTCAAGTACATTGTGGCCCTTCAGTCATTTCATTACATGCACCTGTCGTTTCTGGGAAGGGTGGCGATAGGCCGGAGGATTACCTCAGCATACTAGCCCTCAGCCTGGCGTCACGAACTATAGGGTTAACATTAACCCCTCATCTACCGAAACAATACCCTCACTACCAACACCCCCCAAGGGCTACCACACTAATGATGTTTAATTTGTTTAAAAAGACAGTGCCATTGTTTTGCTGTAATGGACAATTATGAAAAGTAGTGACAAGTGGTGGAACCATATTGGTTGTCATTTTGGTAAAACTCTCAGACTTGTTCATACTATGTTCTTTGCGCCATTTTTGGGGACATACAGTGGGGATCAAAAGTTTGGGCCCTCCAGGTAAATTTTTTTATTAATGTGCATAAAGAAGCCAAGGAAAGATGGAAAAATATCCAAAAGGCATCAAATTACAGATTAGACATTCTTATAATATGTCAACAAAAGTTAGATTTTATTTCCATCATTTACACTTAGAAAATAACAGAAAACAAAAAAATGGCATCTGCAAAAGTTTGGGCACCCCCCTTTGCAAAGCTGAGACCTGCCAGTGTCATGGATTGTTCTCAATTATCATCTGGGAAGACCAGGTGATGTCAATCTCAAAGGTTTTAAATGCCCAGAGTCATCTGACCTTGCCCCAACAACCAGCACCATGGGTTCTTCTAAGCAGTTGTCTAGAAATCTGAAACTGAAAATAGTTGACACTCACAAAGCTGTAGAAGGCTATAAGAAGACAACAAAAAGTTTTCAGATGTCAATACCCTCTGTTTGGAATGTAATTAAGAAACGGCAGTCATCAGGAACAGTAGAAGTTAAAGCAAGATCTGGAAGACCAAGAAAAATATCAGACAGAACAGCTCGCAGGATTGTGAGGAAAACAATTCAAAACTCACATTTCACTGCACAATCCCTCCAGAAAGATCAGGCAGACACTGGAGTTGTGGTACAATATTCCACTATAAAGAGATACTTGTACAAATAGGGTCTTCATGGAAGAGTCATCAGAATAAAACCTCTTCTACGTCCTCACCACAAAAATCAGCACAAACTGAAGGTTTTGCCATGGCCTTTACAATCTCCCGACCTCAACATAATTGTAAATCTATGGATAGACCTTAAAAGAGCAGTTCGTGACAGACAGCCCAGAAATCGCAAAGAACTGGAAGACTTTTGCAAGGAAGAATGGGCAAAGATACCTCAAACAAGAATTGAACGACTCTTGGCTGGCTACAAAAAGCGTTTACAAACTGTGATACTTGCCAAAGGTGGCAAGTACAAGATATTAACTCTGCAGGGTGCCCAAACTTTTGCAGATGCCATTTTTTTGTTTTCTGTTATTTTGAAAGTGTAAATGAAGGAAATAAAATCTAACTTTTGTTGACATATTATGAGAATGTCTAATCTGTAATTTAATGCATTTTGGAGATTTTTCCATCTTTCCTTGGCTTCTTTATGCACACTAAGGCTAAGTTTCCGCTTGTTTTTTTTTCTGGCAGGTTTTGGATTTCTGCTACTACAGTTTTTGATCCAAAGCCAGAAGTGTATTAAAAAGGAATAGGACATCTAAAGGAAGGGCTTATACTTCTCCTCCCTTATGGATCCACTTCTGATTTTGGCCCCAAAACTGCAGTGGAAACTTAGCCTATTACAACATTTTACCTGGGGTGACAAAACTTTTGATTCCCACTGTAAACCGGCAGGTTTATCAAAAGCTGTGTAAAGGAAGAGTGGTGCAACCAATCAGCTTGCTTCTATCATTTTTCACAGGTCAGAAGCAATCTGATTGGTTGCTATGGGCAACTTCACCCCTCTTCCTCTAAACAGCTTTTGATAAATCTCCCCTAAAATGACGGTTTTGCATCCCAAAAAAGGACTTAAAACCAGAAGTTTTTACTATTGAGTTCTATTGGGATTCATTTTGGGCTGTAAACTACACCAAAAGCTTTAGCCCATAAAATGGCTGAAATTTGTCCCAATAAAGCAAGTAAAAAAAAATCTTGCTTTTAAAAAGAAAATAAAAAAAATTCTTGAGCAGTAAAATTGGAGCAGAAAACATATGGGGAGATTTATCAAAACCTGTGCAGAGGAAAAGTTGCCCATAGTAACCAATCAGCTTGCCTCTATCATTTCTAACAAGGCCTGTGAAAAGTGAAAGAAGCGATCTGATTGGTTGCTATGGGCAATTGGTCAAGTTTTCCTCTGCACAGGTTTTGATAAATCTCCCCCATTGTGTACATATAGCCTCTTGATTTATTGCCGATTTTGACTTCTCTGTGGAATTCAATAGGGAAAATCTATAATAAATCTGCAATGTATGTGCAACATATCCTGACATTTTGCATTTCTATAATCTGCACCAAAGGCCATTTTTACACAGTTTATCTGCAGATTTATTTGTACAGCAAGTAAATAAGATTTTTTAAAGGGATACTTCGGTGGAAAACTATTTTCTTTTTTCAAATTAATCCTTCCAGTACTTATCAGCTGCTGAGGAAGTTGTGTAGTTCTTTCCAGTCTGACTAGAGTTCTCTCTGATGACACCTCTGTCCATGTCAGGAACTTTCCAGAGCAGGAGTAAATCCCCATAGCAAGCCTATCCTGCTCTGGACAGTTACTGACATGGACAGAGGTGTCAGCAGAGAGCACTGTGGTCAGACAGAAAAGAAATACACAACTTCCTCTATAGCAAACAGCAGCTGAAAATACTGGAAGAATTAAGATTCTTAAATAGAAGTAATTTACAAATCTGTATAACCTTCTAGCACCAGTTGATTTAAAAAAAAAAATCCACACGTACGGTGTCCATATTAGGACATCATCAGGCGTCAGACAAACCTCCGTCCCACCTCAGACAAACCTCCCTCAGCCGTCAGACAAACCTCCGTCACACCTCAGACACACCTCCCTCAGCTCTCAGACAAACCTCCGTCACACCTCAGACACACCTCCCTCAGCCCTCAGCTCTCAGACAAACCCCCGTCACCCCTCAGACAAACCTCCCTCAGCCCTCAGACAAACCTCTGTCACACCTCAGACAAACCTCTGTCACACCTCAGACAAACCTCTGTCACACCTCAGACAAACCTCTGTCACACCTCAGACACACCTCCCTCAGCTCTCAGACAAACCTCCCTCAGCCCTCAGCTCTCAGACAAACCTCCATCACACCTCAGACAATCCTCCCTCAGCCCTCAGCACTCAGACAAACCTTTGTCATACCTCAGACAAACCTCCCTTAGCTCTCAGCCAAACCTCTGTCATGCCTCAGACGTCAGCCGAACAGCCATTGATGTAAAGTTTTCCTCTATTCGTAGAAAACTGGGTGCCCATGCGTAGCACTCCGCTGACAGCGTACGGCTAAAGTAGGTAGCGTTAGGAGCGTAGCCCTGCACATGCACAGTTGTCCGTACCGCTCAGAGCGCATGCTCTGCTTTCCTCTGCTACGCAGTTAGCATAGGGAGGCTGGAAAACTTTAACAGCTGCCTGTCTGACGTCTGAGGCATGTATGGTGTTTATGTATGTGTGATGTGTGTGTATGTGATATGTGTGATGGGTGTATGCATGGAATGTATGATATGGTGGGGGCAGCAGCAGGTGTATGTATGATGGGGGCAGAGGCGGGTGTATGTATGATGTGAGGGGGATACGCCTTCCCACCTCAAAGTGTCAGAACTGACGTGAAACCTTTAAGACATGCTGTGTGTTGCTCAGGTGAGGGATAATCACACCACAATTAAACTGGATTAACCACTTCCTAGGCCAATGGTAATTCGACATGCAACACTGTGTATCCATATCTTCATAACTGTTAATGCCGCTCAATGTGACCGGTGGCTTAGCAGAGCGCCAAGGGACTTAAAAGAAAATCCCTATATTTACATAAGACATGCAGATAAGGGGGGCCAATAGTTATTCTTGATAAAATGCTCTATGAAAAACAAGTGATAGAAATGCTAAACGATCAACTCGCATACAGAAGAGTTCCATCGGATCCCACTAAGGAAGTAAAGAACAAGCTTGAGTGGCTTTTGGAAGAAGGCTATACCCTCAATATTATTGTAACACTGCAGGATGTGGATCCACTGACCTGTGTGGCTGATGACGCATTGGGGAGCGGAGTCTAAGGTGTCGCTGGTCTTCACCAGAGCCTGCCGCAAGGCTGGATGGGCTTGCTGCGGCAGGCGACTCCCAGGTCGCTACCCCCCCCCCGATACGACTCGACCACACAGGTAGCTGGGCGAGGCGAAGTACAATAGGATGAGGCAGAGATGAAGTCGGACTAGCAGAAGGCAAGGCAGGCGGCAAAGGTGCATAGTCAATAACGTAGTGGAAGGGTCAGAACACGGGCTAGGCAAACAGACAAGGTACGCTTAATCTCAGGCAAATGGCACTGAAGATCCGGCATGGAAGAGTGGGAAGTGCAGGTACTTATAGAGATGTGTCAGTAGTGTCACATAATTATGGGTGTACTCGCCCTTTAAATTTCAGAGCTCCGGCTGAGGGGCTGAGGAAGAGGCAGTGGAGGACTCAGGTAAGTGACGGGCTGGGATTAGCATGCGGTTGCATCCCACGATGCGAATCCCAGCCCTGCCGGCAACAAGGGAGAGCTGGGCAATGCGCTCACGGCCAGCGCAAGTGGCCGGAAAGCAATGTGTAACAATTATCACAAAAAACCAACAAGCATTCTTATGTCCAGAACATCCAAAAATACTGGTCCCCTATAGTGGTTGGAATTGATTCCCTGCTTGAGTGCTTGGGCAATTGTCTTGACCATATGCCTCAGCCCCTGGTATGCAGGACCCCATGCCATATCAGGGACACGAAGTTCCTCTTAAATGTAGTTACATCCATGAAATGGAATGAAGGGTATACATGGGTATCATGTGACGTGGTATCTTAATACAGCTGTATACCGCATGTACAGGCAGGGGTAGCTATGAGATACCATCTAGACAAATACAGTATACAAATTACAGTGCATGCCTAAAATAATTTCTCCTAGATATACTTACTTTTCTTTTGAGATAGAATTTTTTCACTTTCAATGGTCTCTTTTTCTTTCAAACAACCGGTTGTCCCATGAGTGCGAAGTTCTCCCTGTCCCTGGCAAAACTTTACATGGCACACTGGGAGGAGGGGTGTCAATATGCAGATAACAACCCATACCTTCATAACATCATTTGGTATGGGAGATATATAGACGACCTCCTCCTGGTATGCCAGGGACTGGAGGGAAAGAAAGAGGATTTTCTTTCATTTCGTAATGACAATAATATGAATCTTGGCTTTACCATCCGTGTTGGAAAACACCATATTGATTTTTTGGATGTCACCCTCATTGGGGATAGCATGACCCATAAAATCGATACTAAAATGTTCCGCAAGCCTACTGCTGGCAATAGCATTCTCCACGCACGTAGTGGTCATCCCAAGCATACCACCAAAAACCTCCCAATAGGAAAATACATCAGGGCCAAAAGGACATCTTCACAAGAGACCTATTACCAGCTGGCTAGCACGGACATCATTACGAGATTAAAAAACAGAGGATACAGTAATGCTACCTTGAATAGGGCAAAGTCCATTACAGATGCCAAATGCAGGGAACAATATTTGAATACTTCTTCTGGGAATAAAAACAATCGAACTTTCACCACCCCATTCTGTCGAAACTTCGACCAAATCAAAACGATCATAAAAAAGCACACTCCTGTGTTACTACAGGATGATGCCCTGGCGAAGCTTTTGGCATTTGGGGTGAGGTGTAGGGCTAAATAGGCCAAATCCCTGGGTGCCACGCTATCGCCCAGTGATTTTCCAGCTTATAGACCCGTGACCACATGGCTTCACACTACTGGGAATCATAAATGTGGCCAACCTCAATGCAACATGTGCAAATATATGTTGTCCTCTGCGCGGGTCACATCCAGGGCCACAGGAATAGGATATAAAATCTAAAATTTCATCAACTGTGACAGTGAGCATGTGGTCTACTGTGTGACCTGCTGGGAATGCAAACTACAGGACATAGGGTGTACAGGTCGTAAAATAAAAAGGCGCATTCATGAACATATGTGCACGCACACTGATTTCTCCAGTCGTTCCATGTCTGGGCTTACCAGACATTTGGTAGAAAGACATGTTGGAAATAAAAAAGCGCTCCATAGTGTGATACCGTATATATATAAAGAATCGGTGAACGATAATGAAATATGCTCACCGGCGGTGGTTGTACTCAGCCAAGCACAACAATGGTAAAGGCATATAGAAAAGGGGAGTTCTCTCATCTAGCAGCCGCTCCTGGGATTGTATACAAACAACCACAATTTTTCCTCTGAGAAAAACCACAGGATCAGGCAGGCGCTTGGATCTTGTTAGGAGCAAACAGTTTATTTACCCACAATGCAACGCGTTTTGCGGTAAAAACCGCTTCATCAGGCATCGTGTGGTTTTTCTCGGAGGAAAGATTGTGGATGATGGAAATAGTCATTCCTTTCATATACAAGGCATTGAAAAGGTCCCTCCTCCCAAAGGAGATTGGGCACATGCCCTCTATACCAGGGAGATGTTTTGGATCCTCAGAATGGAAACCAGAGCACCATCAGGTCTAAATTTCAGAAATGACCTCATGTATTTTTATTAGCCCCACTTTCTTTATTACTTATTATCCATTATCTTCTATTTTATTAATTTTATTAACATGCTTATAGTTTATATATTATATATATATATATATATATATATATATATATATATATATAGTTATTTCGTTCATCTCTGTATACAATATTGCAGCACGTATTACCATCTGTCTATTGCCTGCATTTGTTTAAAGGGTACCTCTCTTCAAAAAAACTTTTGATATATTATAGATTAATGGATGCAGAATAACTTCGCAATTGCATGTTATTCAAAAATATTCTTCTTTCTATTTAATTTTCCACTTTGAAGAAATGACCACTAGGGGTCTCCCTACCAGTCCTGGCAGCAAGCATTTCAGACTCATGCTGGAGTCCTAACCACTACGAGCTGCCAGTCTGCTTTGTTCACAAAGGAGAACACTCAGAGCTGCCAGCCTGCTTTGTTCACAGCCTGTTTGGCTGTGAACAAAGCAGGCTGGCAGCTCTGAGTGTTTAGGACTCCAGCATGAGTCAGAAATGCTTGCTGACAGGACTGATCGGGAAAAATACAATAGAAAGAAGCATATTTTTCATTAACATGCTATTGGAAAGTTATTCAACATTCATTAATCTAAAATATATCAAAAGTTTATTTGATGAGAGGTACCCTTTAATTGTTTCTACTCTCTATTTGAATCCATCTGAATTTTTTATGTGCTTTCGGGCCGATTCTTATTTGGTATTTTTCTGGTGTTTGCTGTTTTTTTGGTGTAGGTGTTGTATTCCTCCATTCACACTGTGCTGCATTGGAATGACTATGTATATCACCACACATGAAGTACTTTTTTGATTACGGCTTCCACCTAGCATGTAGCGGATTTAATTACCACCAGGAGATGCCCTGTGCCATGGTGATGTAATCCATGTGTATGTTTTTTATGATGGCATGATATGGGCCAATATACCTGTTGCTCTCCATTTCAAGATGATGTTTTATTTTTATATTTATTCTTATTTGCCTAGCATTATTTATTTACCAACCATAGTACTGCATTTTTGTGGGTACCTACATTAATCTTCTGTACATTTTGTTTTGAATTACATTCACATGCTTATTCACAATATGCGGCTTTAGGTTTATGCTTTTGATACCATCATTTTTGTATACTGTGCTTCAGAAATTCTGCAACATCATTTCAATGCATTTTGTGTTTAAATCTGCACGGTTTGTTTCTAAGGGAGCATGGTTTATACAAAATGTATGCGAAATATATATTTTCCATTGGTCAGTGTACACATTTTTTTTATATCATTATATGATATGGCACACAAATTGTGGCTGGTGTGCTACAGGTACAAACTTTTATGTTTGGCTACTAGTCATGGTAGGCTGCTGTTCACACGGTATTAAGCAAGTTTATTGTCTGAAAACAGATGTCCGATTTAAAGTGAAACATTGAGGTACCTACTTTGTCGCGAGTGTGTTTTCTGTACTATATGACAGATATACGAGAAGCTAAGCCACCGGTCACATTGAGCGGCATTAACAGGTATGAAGATATGGATACACAATGTTGCATGTTAAATTACCATCGGCCTAGGAAGTGGTTAATCCAGTTTAATTGTGGTGTGATTATCCCTCACCTGAGCAACAGGTTTCACGTCAGTTCCGGCACTTTGAGGCGAGTAGGCGTATCCTCTGTGGGGGCTGGCAATTTGTATTTAAACCCCCTGTGTGGATGGTATCATTGCCATGACTAAAAGCTTAGGCTCCAAACGCGCCGGCATTTCACTCCTTGGGTTTTACTGAGTGACATGTCACTTGCTGCTCCGGCGGTATACCATTATTAATGTGCACAATGAAACATTAAGTTTTAACAATTTTTTGTTTCCTTCGGGAGCTGGATTCTTGATTTTTCACTTGTCTGCATCTACCTGGGAAAAGCAGTTTCCTGCATCCGTGTGTAATGTCTGTTTATTTGTTTTTGTATTTTTCTGTTTAGGTGTGTATTCACACACTAGTTTGTTTAGGGCAGTTTGCTATTATACCTGGATAGGGAATGGTTAATGCTCTGAACGAATGAAAACTCGGGTGTGTCTATTTTAAGCCACACTTCTCCTGCATTCAGTGCTGGTTATTGAGTGCAATACTACTATGTCTGTTTGTGCTATATTCTGACTATGTCTGCTTGAGCATTTACCTTGTATTTATCTTGTCATTTTATCTGGGTTTTTAGCCATGGTTATATAGCATGCTCCTTGTATTTTAGTCTGTGTTACATTAGTTGGTTTTAGGATAATGTTTGTTTGTTCTGCTCTGTCTGTGTTCACACTGTGTCTGAGTCTTGCTTGTACCCTGTGCTCTGTATGTTATATTCCTGTTTGGTATCCTGGAGTCTATTCAGACTCATCCGGTTCTAGTCTAGTGTTTCATGTATTATGTTTCTGTTTCCTACTAGGTCAGCATTTTGTCGACACAGTGGAGTGTGTCCGCTGGCCAGTAGCCTATTTGGCTTTATTATTAATGGCTACTCCTATAGTGGAGTGTGGAGTCCAGTTTGTATGTTCTGTCCCAATGTGAACAGTGTCCAATATTTATATCCTGTTTGGTTGATCTGATATTTGTCCTTTGTACTTGTACCTGTTTGTGAACAGTGTTCTATTTTACCTGTTCAGTTTAATGTTTTGCTCTCAGTTCTTCTGTTTATCCCCTTCATCTCCTGGATTCTGCTGTATACTCATATCTTGCCTAGTCTTGTTCATTTTATCATGTCTGCCGTTCATCTGATATCCAGTTTATGAACTGTTTGTTTATTCACTATATTCTGCTCTGTTCGTGAGTTTATATTCTGCCTTGTTAGTATTTGTATTCTGTCTGGTATATCTGGTTGTCTAGTTTGTTTTCCGTTTCTGGCCTGTGACCGACTATGTATATTATGTGTTTTTACACCACTGCACTTTAGTGCAGGAAGGGACCGGCGCCCAGTTGTTGATCCATCGTTTAGGATGGATGGGCAAGTAAGCTGGGGGAGATGTTTTAGGGTCAGTTTAGGGCTCACTCTCCCTGTCCCCTGGTCGGTCATGACACCTGCTTCCGGACTTCATCTCCAGTGCCTGATGCTCATGAAGATTCGGTGAGCTGATTTATGATTGTTTTCTTTTGCCACATGATATGTGTATGTATGCTGTGTGTATGTGTGAATGTATGTAATGCATGATGTAGGGTGGGCAGCGGTGGGTGTATGTATATGTGTGATGTCACACTATACTGTACTCACTATTCTGCTGGTGAGGTCACTGTGTACATACATTACATTATTTATCCTGTACTGATCCTGAATTATATTGTGTATTATACTCCAGAGCTGTACTCAATATTCTGCAGGTATGGTCACTGTGTACATACATTACATTAATTATCATGTACTGATCCTGAGTTATATCCTGTATTATACCCCAGAGCTGTACTCACTATTCTGCTGGTGGGGGTCACTGTGTACATATGTGTGGCTCACGGTGTATGGCGGGACCACGGGGTGTAGCGGTGTAGGTGGTGGGGCCAGATGGTATTAACCCCTGGGGCAAGATGTTGTTAACCCCTAGTGTTCGTGACGCCAGAGTGGTTTTTGGGTACCGGAACCACACGAACGGTATCTCTGCTATTCCAATGGCTAGTTAGTGAAAGGAGAGTCCACAACCAGGTATGGTTTAACAGAGGCTTTACTGAGTTAAGACAGATGGAATTATCTTCACAGCTAGGCCAGATTCCCAGAGAGGTGGCCAGGAAATCAGAAGGACCTCGCAGCTTGCTGGGACCAATTAGACTTGTAATTGACTTGAGACAATTATCTTGAGGCTTGACTATAGGCTGGACTTGACTATTTGAAGTGACAGCAGACATAGACTTTTGACTTACTGGAATGACTGTAGCATTGCGGCCTTCCAGATACTGGTCACTGGTACTAAGACATCTGTACTGGCTGGTTCTCAGTAAAGGAAGAAAAGAGAAGAGAGTGAATTGTAATGGCTGACCCTTTATATAGTGGGGGGGGGGGTGGACTAAGGCCCATTAGTCAAGCTGCGGGTCATAGGTTAAGCTGGTGCTCTCTGGGTAACATCATGTGACAACATAACATAACATGTGACGTTTCACAGGTCCTTCAGACCTCTCACAGGTCCTTTGGACTAACTATACATTATTGTACTGACCATAATCCTTTGACAACAAATGATACCTATAATAACAGCAGGGGAGACACTGCAGGAGAACTCCCAGGTCACTGAGGGACTCAACCTGACAGGGCAGGACCATATCCTCTTCTGGGACATTACACATACATTACATTACTTATCCTGTACTGATCCTGAGTTAGATCCTGTATTATACTCCAGGGCTGCACCTCTATACTTAACCCACCTACCTACCTACTCACTCACCTACCTCTCCCCCATCTGCCTACCCCCACATACCCAACCAACCCATCTACCTACCTAAGCACCACCCCACCCACCTTCCTACTTAAAGGGGTACTCCGCCCCTAGACATCTTATCCCCTGTCCAAGGACCCCCCCCCCCCCCCCCCGCAATCTCTCCTGCAGCCCCCTAGTTATCTGCAGCACGGAGCTGAAGCCTGCTCCGTGCCTGATGACTCACGATCATGCCCCCCCCCCCTGTGATGTCACGCCCAGCCCCCTTAATGCAAGTGTATGGGAGGGGGCATGGCCACCAGGAGAGGGTTACTGGAGAGATCGCAGAGGTCCCCAGTGGCAGGACCCCCGCGATCATACATTTTATCCCTTATCCTTGGATAGGTGATAAGATGTCTAGAGGCGGTGTACCCCTTTTATTACTGAATCCTTAGAGCGGTACTCAAGGTTAGAAAAATGTATACCCTATCCAAAGAATGGGGGATAAGTGTCGAAACAAGGGGGGTTCTCTGGGCTTGCCTCAGGCGCAATAGGAGCTAGCTACAGCTCTGGCCGGCACGCCCCCTCACATAGACTTGCATTGAGAGGGCGCGGCCGTGACGTCCGGCGTTGCACCCAATGCTCTAAACAAACTCCGGGTTCAGCAGGGAGATCGCGGGGCACCCGCCGACTATCCATTGGATAGGGGATAAGATGTCTAGGGGAAGAGTACCCCTTTAATTTTTGGTGGATTCAGAACTGGGGCAGACAGGTAAGCAATGCATTTTTTTATAGCTCTTCACCTGATGTCGAAATACCCCTTTATTAAATTTGTGTACTTCATTAGGCCCATATTGTGTTGTCAATTTTAGAAACAAAATCATTGCATGCTTCAATCCACGTCATGTTATGGAGACATCCTCTGGCATTATTTCTAGTAGTGTACCTGTAATGCAATCTATTCACCACTGTATGGTATGTGTCTAGGTGCCGTATGTCATATTAAATTTCAAGCTCTCCACCACCAGAACAGGAACGACATTCTGGAAAATCAAGCTCTCGGACCGTATGGCATTCCACAGATATCTGACGCCATTATGGGAAATATTTAGTTGCAGAATCTGCCATTTATGTCCCATTATTCCCGTAACTGTCTCTGCCGACCATTTCCCTGTAAATTACGGCTTGTTTTGTAATATCCTTCATCCAGGGAAGAGCCCCGCTGCTTTACACGTCAGATCAGGACTGAACATAACCTGTTATTCTTCGAGATTTAGACTTTGCGCGACACGTCGACGGCAGGCGTCGGAATTTTAACGGCCGAATGGGGACCCAACATCTGCGAAAAAGATCAATGTTATCGCTCATAAGAATGATATTTTACTCTGGGATGGGTTTTGCAGATGATGCGTAATTAGCTGTTTGCTTTGCTGTGATTGATCAGCGGAATACCTCCGCCACGCAGATCAGGTCTGGCAGTTCCGAGTGGTGATTGCGAACGCTGATTGAGCGCTATTAATATCTCCTGCAAGTGACCAGCTGTGAAACCAAGTCTCCTCAATTAATGTAATTAAAGCGGAACTCCAGCCAAAAAAACAAACGGGGATTTAGGAAAAAAGGCTTGTTTTGATTGGAGAGCTCTTCTAGAAGAGGAGGCAGGTTGCCAAGTAGTGTCTATAGAATCTTAATGGGTTATAACAGGTTTTCAACCTTTGTGTTTCCTTGATGGTGTAAAACAGTGTTCTCCAAGATGTAGACCTCCAGCTGTTACAAAACTACAACTCCCAACATGCCCTGAGAGCTGTTGGCTGTCCGGGCATTGTGGGAGTTGTAGTTTTGCAACAGCTGGAGGTCCACAGTTTGGAGACGACTGGTGTAGAGGGTCTTATAGACCAGAGGTCCTCAACTCAGTCTTCAAGGCCCACCAACAGTTCTGAGTTGTAGTTTTGTATCAGCTGGAGGTCCACAGTTTAGAGACCACCAGTCTTCGAGGCCCACCAACAGTTGGGAGTTGTAGTTTTGCAACAGATGGAGATCCACAGTTTGGAGACCACTGGTGTAGGGGGTCTTGTGGACCAAATGTCCCTAACCCAGTCTTCAAGTCCCACCAAGAGTTGGAAGTTGTAGTTTTGCCACAGTTTGGAGTCCATTGGTTTAGGGGACCTTATAGACGAGAGGTCCCCAAACCAATATTCAAGGCCCACCAAGAGTTGGGAGTTGTAGTATTGCATCAGCTGGAGGTTCACAGTTTGGAGACCACTGGATTAGGGGACCTTATGGACCAGAGGTCCTCAAACCAATATTCAAGGGACACCAAGTGTTAGGAGTTGTAGTTTTGCCATAGTTTGGAGACCAATGGAGTATGGGTCTTATAGACCAAATTTTCCCAATCCAGTCCTCAAGGCCCACGAAGAGTTGGGAGTTGTAGTTTTGTATCAGCTGGAGGTCCACAGTTTAGAAACCACTAGTGAAGGGGGTCTGATAGACCAGAGGGGTACTCCGGTGAAAAACTTTTTTTTTTTTAAATCAACTGGTGCCAGAAAGTTTAACAGATTTGTAAATTACTTCTATTAAGAAATCCTAATCCTTCTAGTACTTATCAGCTGCTGTATACTACAGAGGAAATTCTTTTCTTTTTAAATTACTTTTCTGTCTGTCCACAGTGCTCTCTGCTGACACTTCTGTCCATGTCAGGAACTGTCCAGAGCAGGAGAGGTTTGTTATGGGGATTTGCTCCTACTCTGGACAGTTCCTGACATGGACAGAGGTGTCAGCAGAGAGCACTGTGGTCTGTAAAAATAAAAGAACTTTCTCTGTAGTATACAGCCGCTAAGAAGTACTTGAAGGATTAAGATTTTTTAATAGAAATAATTTACAAATCTGTTTAGCGTTCTGGCACCAGTTGATTTAAAAAAAAATAATAATTCACCGGAGTACCCCTTTAGAGGCTCACCAACAGTTGGGAGTTGAAGTTTTGCAAGAGATAGAAATCCACAGTTTGGAGACCACTGGTCTAGGGAGTCTTATAGACAAAAGTTCCCCAACCGAGTACTCAAGGCCCACCAAGAGTTGGGAGTTGTAGTATTGCATCAGTTGGAGGTCCACAGTTTGGAGACCAGGGGGGCATTTATCATTGTAGGCGTAAGTGAAGCATTTATCATTGTAGGTGTAAGTGAAGCATTTTTCTACACCTTTTTTTGTGTGCTGATAATGTATAGGAGCACCAAATTTATTAAATGTTCACCGAGCATTCCATATATTTTGTGCAGGTCACATTTTCTGAAATTTTACTCTTCACGTACACTATGGCCGACATTTATCATTGTCTTTAGACAGTTTTTTATGTCTAGAAAAGGCGCAAAAAAGGCGCAAGCAGGGTTTATTTGCAAATTATTTGCGCCTTTCGGTTTACACATTTCTGCTGATTTTAAGTTGCAATCCACTGATTTTGGCAATACACATGATATAGAAGGGTTTTATGAACTGCACCTTTTGTGAAAAGGTGCAAAAAGGCGCAAAGCCACTGAAAAGTCTCTAAAACTGCACCAGCCCAGACTTAGCTTAGCTTTTTGGTGTATGTGAAGAGTAAAATTTCAGAAAATGTGACCTGCACAAAATTTATGAAATGCTCTGTGACCATTTAATAAATCTGGTGCTCCTACACATTACCAGCACAGAAAAAAAGGTGTAGAAAAATTCTTCACTTACACTACAATGATAAATGCCGGCCACAGTTCATAAAACCTTTCCAAATCATGTGTATTGCCAAAATCAGTGGATTGCAACCCAAAATCAGCAGAAATGTGTAAACCAAAAGGTGCAAATAAACCCTTCTTGCGCCTTTTTCTAGACACAAAAAACAGTCTAAAGACAATGATAAATGCCGGCCCAGTTGTTTAGGGGACCTTACAGACCAGAGGTCCCCAACTCAACATTCAAGGCCCACCAAGAGTTGGGCTGTGTAGTTTTGCCACAGTTTGGAGACCACTGGTCTAGGGGTTCTTATAGACGAGAGGTCCCACACCAAATCCTCAAGGCCCATTGGGAGGAGTAGTTTTGCAACAGCTGGAGGTCCATAGTTTGGAGACCACTGGGGTCTGACAGTTTTGAGCGGTGATTGTGAACGCTGATTGAGCGCTATTAATACCCCCTGCAAGTGAGCAGTTGTGAAACCAAGTCTCATTAATGTAATTAAAGTGGAACTCCTGCCAAAATAAAATGTGAATTGAAAAGAAAAAGGCTTGTTTTGATTAGAGAGCTCTTCTAGAAGAGGAGGCAGGTTGCCAAGTAGTGTCTATAGAATCGTGATGGGATATAGAACAGGTTCTATAGAGTTTACCACTCCGAAATTTGCATCGGGGCATGGAGAATTTATGGAAAATAAAAGAACGCTGCGCTGTTTCTTCCGACATAATAGAAACGTAGATGATCCGCAAGGCAGCTAGGAATAGTCATGGCCGACACCGTGCAAACTGCACCTTCTTTAATTCCTTTCTTTACAATATTTAGCTCTCTTATTAAAGGGACAGTAGTATTAAAATGTGGAATGCGTCTTTTTGTTGTTGTTTTTCTTTTTTTTTTTTTATTAATTTTGTAACAAGTTTGGTTTAAACTTTCTTTTCCCTGAAATTAGTTTTAGTTCTAAATTTACAGAGTTTAAACCTCTGTATCTCCTTGATGGTGTAGAGCAGTGGTTTCCAAAGTGTGGACCTCCAGATGTTGCAAAACTACAATTCCCAGCATGCCCGGACAGCCGTTGGCTGTCTGAGCATGCTGGGAATTGTAGTTTTGCAACATCTGGAGGTTCACAGTTTGGAGACCACTGGTGTAAAGGGGTCTTTATAGACCGGAGGTCCCCAACCTAGTCCTCAAGGTCTATCAATAGTAAGGAGTTGTAGTTTTGCAACAGCTGGAGGTCCACAGTTTGGAGACCACTGGTGTAAGGGGGTCTTATAGAACGGAGGTCCCCAACCCAGTCCTCAAGGTCCACCAATAGTAAGGAGTTGTAGGCTCACAACAGCTGGAGGTCCATAGTTTGGAGACCACTAATGTAAGGGGTCTAATAGACCAAAGGACCCCAACCCAGTCCTCAAGGTCCACCAATAGTAAGGAGTTGTAGTTTTGCAACAGCTGGAGGTCCACAGTCCTCAACCCAGTCCTCAAGGGCCATTAAGAGTCCAGAATTAGAATTTTTCTTTGTTCAAGGGAGTAGCTGTAGAAACACGAAATGTTGGTAGGCCTTGAGGACTGGGTTGCAAACCACTGTGATAGACCATGCAATCCAGATCTCAAAAATTTTAAAAATGTTTAAAAAAAAGGTAGTAAAAAGTTGTGGTGCCATTATTGTTTTAGAAACACCTATGGGATGGCTGTGACCTGCAACCCTTCAGCAGTCTTCGTTCATGTCGCCCTGGTCATAATGTTTCAGGGCTCCTTCACTTCTCGGGCAGCATGGTGGCTTAGGGGTTAGCACTGTTGCCCTGCAGTCCTAGGTTCAAATCCCACCAAACATCTGTAACAAGTTTGTATGTTTGTGTAGGTTTCCTCCCACACTCCGAACCATATTTATAGGTGAATAAAGCTTGTGGGCCCCAAATGGGACTAGATTTGAGTGTACAGGGCTGTGAAATTATTATTGGCTGGCACAGTGATGCTGGAGGGGCACTGTAGATTTTGGTGGTTTTAGTTCCCCCAGGGCGCACAAAGTATAATGTTTGGCCCATTGGTGCTTGGGGTGCTCATGATGGTGTAATGCAGAAAGGAGGCCAGTCAGCGAGTTTCCATAAAGGAGGCATTCAAATTCACCCCCAACTGGAGGCTTAGTCAGTGCGAAAGCAGGGCCGGTTCTGCCTATAGGCAAAATAGGCAGCTGCTTAGAGCGCCCTCTTGATGGGGACACCGCTCTGCCCACTAAGGTGATTACATTACGAGGAGGTTTGGTACAGTGTGTCACCCCAGTAGTAAGGTGATTACATGAGGAGGAGGTTTGTTACTGTGTGTCACCCCAGTAGTAAAGAGATTACATGAGGAGGAGGAGGTTTGGTACAGTGTGTCACCCCAGTAGTAAGGAGATTACATGAGGAGGTGGTTTGTTACAGTGTGTCACCCCAGTAGTAAGGAGATTACATGAGGAGGAAGCTTGTTACAGTGTGTCACCCCAGTAGTATGGTGTGGCGTGTCAAAAGACTGAGCCAATGGGCAGGGACCATTGCCTAGGGTGTCAAAAATTCTTGCATCAGCCCTGTGTGAAAGGGTGTCTGAAAATTGTAATCTGCGCTGTAGCCTTTCTTTCCTGAGGTGAATCCTTGCTGAAGGTATCCCAGCTTTACCCAAAAGTCGCTATTCTCACTGAAGCTGTACTCCCCAACTGCGGGGTGCAGGTTTGTGAAATTCTTTAGCTTAGTTACAAGCACAGGAAGTCCATTAGAGGAAGTACCCTAGACAGGAAGTCAGTTACAGGAAATACCCTAGACAGGAAGTCAGTTACACGAAATACCCTAGACAGGAAGTCCATTACAGGAAGTACCCTAGACAGGAAGTGAAGCAATGAAGAAAACAGAACAGAGAGTTTGCATTAGAAGCAGACGGAAAGCATGGAAGGCCATAGAAAAGGAAACAAAATAACTTTTTATTACCAATATATTTTCATTTATTAGACCAGTGTTTCCCCAACCAGGGTTTCTCTAGCTGTTGCAAAACTACAACTCCCAGCATGCCCGGACAGCCAACGGCTGTCCGGGCATGCTAGGAGTTGAAGTTTTCAAACAGCTGGAGGCATTTTGATTTGGAAAAACTGTATTATACAATTGAATCTAGATTTTACCATTGGAAAACTACTCTAAAGAAAATCATAAAATTGGAGAAAGACCTAAGCTAACACACACAGCGCCATCTATAGCTACTAATGAGTATTGTGGCACTGTAAAATTCCCAGTCATCAATTCAATGTGTTTTCTATAGTATCAATATAAACACAAACCTTCACTTTTAATCAGCGAGGAGACTATTATAATTTATAGTGTAACATGAGTGTTGTTAACTGATTATATGCCACATTTATGCAATTCCTTTAAGGGAAGGTCTATTATGGAGAGAAGATTAGATGGCTAATACCTTTTATTTACGTGCAAAGATTTAAGTAATTTATTATGTTCCCCAGCATGCTTTGCAGTAAAGCGAGCTATATAATGTTAGTGGTGTATTATGGATTAATGACTGCACTGGCCACTGCTTTATAACTAATTAGTGTTTGTTATTGCTGCAGAATAAAAGCCTAATGTCTGCCATTTTTCACGTCCTGTAAACTCCTGTCTCGCAATTTATAGTTTGGTCTGAGTTTTCACTATAAATCTTTAACTTTTTTTTTCAAAGTGAAGCTCCACCTATAGGGGGTGCGGAGTTAGCAATTGCATCTGGGCCCTGGTGCCTAAGGAGCACATCTACCCCATAAGAGACCCCTATTATAAGAAACACATAGGGCCCTTTTGCAGATTTAGCATCGGGGGAAAACCCTCCCCCTCCCCCTCCCCGCCCCTCCGCAATTTCTGGTCCGGCACCCCAGTAAACCGCTTGCACAGAACGAAATCCACTGCATTGCGAGCGACCACAGCTGTCACACCCTCTCCATATATCTTCCATAGACGTTAACGGAGGGGACGTGACGATGATGACTGCCTGAAGCCTAGCACAGCCGGCGTTCTGAACATAAATGTTCAGAACGCCAGGGTGCCGGGCCGGAGATTTCGGGGGGTCCCAGTGGCTGGATCCCCCTACGATTAGACATCTTATCCACTATCCTTTGGATGGAGATAAGATGTCTAGGGGTAGAGTACTCCTTTAATGACCCAGTACTGATTAGATCAGTTTTCCCAACCAGGGTGACTCTAGCTATTGTAAAACTACAACTCCCATTATGCTGACCCAGTGATTTCCAACCACGGTGCCTCCAGCTATTTCAACACTATAACTCCCAGCATTCTTGGACAGCCTATAGCTGTCGGGGCATGCTGTGAGTAATAGCTTTGCAACAGCTGGAGGCTGCCTGGTTGGGAAACACTGGTTTGACCTATAAGGCTATGTTCACATGTTGGAATTTCTGTGCGGAATTCCGCAGAAGCGGAGTCCCATTGAATTCAATGGGATTCTGCTGGGTTGTGCACACAGCGGAATTTCCGATTTACGTGTCCGCAGAAAGAATTATCCTGTCCATTTTTTTCTGTGGACTCCGCACGGAATGCATTGCCATCTATGTGACAGCATATTCCTGTGCCGTCCTCATGCCGGCATATTATGACGGCGCCCGCAGTCTGCGGTATATCCGCGCTGAGATGTTTTCGTGCGGACATTCCGAAGTGTGAACATAGCCTTAAAGAGCCTTGAAACATGACTGGGGATTCGGAGCCGAACCAAAATCCCCTTCCAAGAGGAACAGGACACGTTTGCAACATCTGCCTGCAAACAACAAGCAGAAAAACGGATCCTCAAAGCGTAAAATAAAATTGCTTAACTTTGCCTCCCTTAACCCACTAAATAAGATTCATTTGCCGAAACGGAACATCTCTTTAATGAACCCAGCCAGTGACAAGCAGGGGGATATCCTATAATCCTTTCCGGTTAACGCGACCATCAAGAAAACACAGAATGAGAGGCTTTTTTTTTAATGAACGTTTAATTTATATTGTAAAATTGTAATTAAATATTAGTTAATGAAATGCAATTCCGAGGAGGCCTATTAATTTTACATGTGAGCGGTGCAGCTGGGTGATGAATTTACCTCATCTTCTCCGTTCTCCGGGAAAAAAAAAAAAAAGGATGAAGGCCTTAATTCCGCTCGTTTTGAAGCGTTTTGCTGAAATATGAGTCACATCTCGATAAAAGCCGAGCGGAGTTATTTGAAGCCATTTTTTTTTCTCGCAGTCTATAAAACAGTGGGACGCGCGCTCCTGTGCATTCCTGCTGTCCTACATAGCTTTGTTAAAGTCCTTTCTGATAATATCTACTTTTCCACGCAAGTATCTCGCGAATCCCGGGCAAACAAGAAAATCTAATTATTTCCGAGAATTTGGCTCTGATAATTAGTTCAGGGAAACACATAAAAAAAAAAAAAAAAAAAAAAGGAACGGCACAAAGCATTTTTTCTCCTGCCTTGTCTATAAATTAATTTGAGGCAATATGCTGTCAGCAGCAATTTCCTTATTTTTCGGCTTCTGGAAGAAAAGCAAAAAATGATCACGTTATGATTTAAGACTTATAAAAAAAAATAATAATAATAATCTGGGAATATGGCAGAGCCGGCTCTGGTGTCCTGATAACCAGAAGTCAATGGGCCCTGGTTTATGTAATGTTGATTAGCTTTTGTGGTAATTTTTTATGACAGTTATTTATTTATTTTCTTTCGTATTATTTATTAAATAAATAAACAAATATAAATAAATAGATATAAATACATGAATCATTTATTGAAGACCTATAAAAAATTTTTTTTTAAATATGCCGGAAATATGGCAGAGTCGGCTCTGGTGTCTGGAAAACAAGAAGTCAATGGGCCCCTGGTTTATTTACTGTTTAGTAGCTTTGGTGGTATTTATTTTTATTTTTTTTATGTATTTATTAAATAAATAAATAAATATAAACAAATAAATGCCCAGGCTGTCTGGGCATGTTGGGAGCTGAAGTTTTGCAACATCTGGAGGAGCACTATTTGAGACCACTGCACTATGAGAAGAATAAATAAATAAATAAATAAATAAATAAATAAATTTTTTTTCTTCTTCTTCTATTTGTTCATTACAACTTGACAGGAACCTGATACGATTCTGTAATCAAAAGGTCAAGACTTGATCCACTAAGACAGTGGTCTCAAATTGTACTCCTCCAGATGTTGCAAAACTTCAGCTCCCAGCATGCCCGGACAGCCAACAGCTGTCCGGGCATGCTGGGAGTTGAAGTTTTGCAGCATCTGGAGGGCCGCAGTTTGAGACCACTGTCTTAGTGGATCAAGTCTTGACCTTTTCATAACAGAATAGTCTCAGGTTCTTGTCAAGTTGTAATGAACAAATTGCCGCGCTAATCGAATGCCGGTCCTTTCCTGATCGTCACCAATCAAAGGTCATTTCGGCACTAATGAGGTCTTGTGATGATACCTTCCTCGCGTCCGGCAGGGTTGTCTTAAAGGCCAAGTGGTATGGGTGTCACTCGGGCAGAGGATCGTAACACGGCAGAAGGTCTCGCGCATTTGTAGTCAATTTATGTCATTAGAATTAAGTAGACAAGTTACATTATTTGACCTTCAAAAACATTAAAAAAGAGCAAATCTATCTACTTGATCATGCAGATGTGCAGCATTGCATCATTGAGATGAATGGATGGCTTGGATGGTTCTCATTGCCGCTCCCCCCCCCCCCCCCCCCTCATGTTTCAGTCCCCCCCCCCCCCCCATTTCGCTTCTATTACATGAAAAGGTTAGGCTGAAAAAGATAATACACTTTAGAAAGGGGGGAAAAAATTACAGTTCTGAAGCAAATTGCCGGATATAGATTTAATCAGCCAATTGCCGATTTGCCTTTATGAATATGTATTACAATAATGTATGTTCAGTCCTTGCGAGAGGTACTTCAGCAGGTGGATTCTAGTACTCGTGACCATACCACTGCGGAAATATATGATTTATGCAAATGAAAATAGAATCTTAAAAAAATCTTCATAGCGAGACTCGAATATGGCATATAATTACTATTTCATAGTATAATTTGCTATTAAAATGGCTCCTGGTATGGGTATTCTGATTTTAACATCTACCTTATACAGTCTTAACTGTGTAAACCTAGTGGCAGACTACAAACTATCATCAAAAACAACTTGTAACCTGCTAAGAGGACTGCACAGCAAGTGTGGACACAAAAATCCCATTGCTTGGAAGAGAGCTCCCAGAACCCCCAGTGGTATGTTTACAAAAAAGGCCCACAAGGCACTGGCCTAGGGCGGCAGTTTATGGGGGCATCAGAAATGCCCAATTGCATACCTGACTGGTCCCAGGTTACATAAAATCTGTAAAATTGCAGAAGGGGGTTAAGGTGGTAGGGAGAGGAGTAGAGCCAAAGCACGGGGCGGGCAGCACGTGATACCAGGCTTCTCAGCCTGGTATCACGTTGGGCAGGAAATAGTAGGCCCTGAGCTTTCCCACAATCCCCTTTCCCTGCCTACTTGCATAAACACCCTAAGCAGCAGCTCTACAACTAAGCGCCAGTCCCTCTGCTGCACTAAAGTGCAAAACAATAAAGAGAACTGTATTAAGGTCGGGGGAACAGGTCAGAATACGAAGGGTAAACCAGCTAACAGACAGGGAACTAGGATATTAAAGTAGTAACAAATAAATATCTGGGAAACATTACAGCAAGTGTATAGCGGCCAGACAACAACCTAAGGATCAAAGCAAGATACAGCAGGTATGAGAATAGGAATTAAAGGGGTACTCTGGCCCCAAGACATCTTATCTCCTATCCAAAGGATAGGGGATAAGGTGTGTGATCGCTGGGGTCCCGCCGCTGTGGACCCCCACAATCTAGCATGCAGCACCCACCTGTAAGCACTGCTGGAAGCGCTGGAGGCTCTCAGTGTTATGCCTCCCGACCACGGGGACGGAGTATCGTGATGTCACAACTCCGCCCCCGTGTGACATCCCGCCCCCTCAATGCAAGTCACGATACTCCGTCCCCGTGGTCGGGAGGCATAACACAGAGCCTCCAGCGCTTTCAGCAGTGCTTACAGGTGGGTGCTGCATGCTAGATTGCGGGGGTCCACGGCGGCGGGACCCCCGTGATCAGACATCTTATCCCAATCTTTGGGCCGGAGTACCCCTTTAAACAGGATACCATGGGATATAGTGGCAAAATTAACCAGGAATGAAGGTAGTGAATAGTTTAACTAAAGTCAGAAAACCATATAGATCAGGATTGACAGGTACCGAATCACAAGACTAAACACAAAAACGCACCAAGCATAAACACATAGACAAACAGGTTCAGATTACACAGACTAAATACAGGAACAAAATGTGATGTCCCAGTACAGGACATGGTCCTGTAATACCATTAGGCCCTGTCAGGTTGAGTCGCTCAGTGACCTAGGGGCTCCCCTGCAAGGTCTCCCCCTGTTGGTTTTATATTACTTTAAGGTCTCCCCCTGTTGGTTTTGTGTATTACTTTAATGGTTAGACAGGATCCCTATGTATAGATAGTCTACAGGACCAGTGGGAGGTCTCAAGGACCTGTGTGTAAGCTGTCACATGTTATGCAGTCACATGATCTGTTGTCACATGTTCTCCCAGAGAGCACCAACTTGACAATGGGCTTTAGTCCAGCCTCCCACTTTATAAAGGGGCGGCCATTACAATTCCCGCTCTTAGCACTTACCACCAGCTACCTTACTGAGCTCAGCTATCAGAGAACTCAGGGCAAGTGATCAGCATCTGGAAGGCCACCAAGCTACCGTCCCTCCAGTAAGTCTCAAGTCTATGTCTGCTGTCACTGAAACTAGTCAAGTCAAGGCTAATTACAAGTCAAGTTAACTACAAGTAATTGGTCCAGCAAGCTGTGAGGTCCTCTGGGTCCTGGCCACCTCTTTGGGAATTCTGGCCTTAGCTGTGAAGATAATTACACCTGCCTTCCAGCCAGTAAAGCCTCCGTTTAACCATAACTGGTTGTGGACTCTCATTTCACTGCTAGCAATTGGGAAAGCGGAGAATCCGGGCGTGTGGTGTTACGGAGCCCCAAAAACCACACTGGCGTCAAGAACACTAGGGGTTAATACCATTCAGCCCCCGGGGTTAATACCATCTGATCCCACCAACTTACACCGCTAAACCCGTGGTCCCGCCATTCACCCAGAGGTCCACCACAAAAACCAGACTCCAGGCCAGGGACAAAGCAGCAAGCTATGGATCAGAGCCAAACTATGAAGGAAAACATGAAGACAAAGAGGTCTGAATACGGGTTCAGGTTTACAGGTATTGGATAACACAGGAAAGGTTAACATAACAGGTACAAACTAGACAACATTAAACCGGCCATAGTACAGAAAGATATCACCAAATACAGACAACAAAATGATCTAAAAATGAGCCTCAATTTGCCTCCATCCGACTCCTTTGAATAAATGGGGTTCGGCGTGGGTCCCGCGGGGATACGACAGTGGCCGTTTTTTTAATTCTCCCAGCGGATCCTGCTGCCCTATTGCAAAAACATTGTGTGAATGCAACCTTACATGTGTGAACAGACACAGACAGGAGTGATACTGAAAATCAAGAGCACAGCTAGAGGGCTGAGGAGGACTGAAATACCCCTCCTCAGCTGCTGATTGACCCAGACCTGTAAATCTAACCTGACCAGAGACCAACATGTACAGCTTAGCCAGGTGTCACGTATGTTTGCAGGACCAATTGTACTTTGTAATTACATCACTCATTTCACCACAAAATCTACATCGAAGCCAATAAACAATTATTAGTGGGGCGAAATAAAATAAAAAAAACTATTAAAAACTCTTTTGTCATTTTTGTGAGGGTTACCGTATTTTTCGCCCTAAAGATTTTGAACCCAATAGTGATCTTCAACTTGCTGACCTCCAGATGTTGCAAAACTACAACTCACAGCATGCCCGGACAGCCATTGGCTGTCCGGGCATGCTGAGAGTTGTAGTTTTGCAACATCTGGAGGTCCGCAGATTGAAGACCACTGCATAGGAGGTAATACTCACGTGTCCCCGCCGCTCCGGACCCGTCACCGCTGCCCGGGATGTCGCTCCATCGCTGTCGCCGTGTCCCCCGTCGCTCTGCTGCCGGCCTGCTGCTGCCGGCCGGGCATCCTCGCTCTCCGTCACCGTCATCACGTTGTTACGCACGCCGACGCACGTACGCGACGACGTGATGACGAGGAAGGAGAGCGCCGGCCATATAGGGGATCCCTGAACGGAGAAGACACCGAGGAGGCAGGTAAGGTCCCTCCCGGTGTCCTTTAAGCACTAACCCGGCTATTCAGTCGGGCTGTTCTGGACCGCCGCGGTAAAATCGCGGCGGTCCCGAACAGCCCGACTGAACAGCCGGGTTAGTGTCACTCTTCCTTCAGACGCGGCGGTCAGCTTTGATCGCCGCATCTGAAGGGTTAATACAGGGCATCACCGCGATCGGTGATGTCCTGTATTAGCCGCGGGTCACGGCCGTTGATGGCCGCAGGGACCGCCGCGATAGGGGTGTATTCGCCGTATAAGACACACCGACTTTTTCCCCCCAGTTTTGGGGAAGAAAAAGTGCGTCTTATACGGCGACAAATACGGTAATGCACTTTATGGTTAAATTACATAATAACATTATCTTTTTTCTGAAGGTCCATACAATGACATCGATATCCAAATTGTATAGGTTTTGTTTTCTTTTGATACTTTTCAACAAAAAATGTATAGTTACGGAAGAAACGATGTTTAGTTGTATGCAGAAATAAACAAACACTTTAGCTTTTTCAGAATAATTTGAAAACAACTGAGTCGATGTGGCAGATCAGTTAGAATACTGCATTGTGAACAAACGCCAATAAAATCGATGTAAGTCTGTGAACCACGGGCCCCTTTAATCCCAATAATAACGACAGGAATGTCCGACGCAGGAATTCCAATAATATTTGCTTCTACTCTATTGGATGTTTGCTGGCAGCAATTCTGATCAAACAATGGATGTGGTTTAATATCCGGTTTCGCAATGTTATTTTCTGTTAGATTATTGCTTTTCTTTTGTTTATATTTGCTTAAACACTCTAAATCAAATGTTACATTGTTTTCACGAAAATCTTTTATTTGTCATAATTATGTTACAAATCATCTCTATATTCTTATTCTCTTTTAGTTTCTAAGGTAGGAAAGCTTCATGCACATGGCCAATGGCACAAAGCCTGTACAGCAAGGTCATGCAGCCATGGCAGTGTTGTCCAACCAGGGTGCCTCCAGCTGTTGCAAAAGTACAATTTTTAGCAGGCCCGGACAGCCGTTGGCTGTCCGGGCATGCTGAAAATTGTAGTTTTGCAAGTAGGAGAAAAAAAAAAGGTCATGGACGCTCCCTTGTGTGATAGTAAAGGCTATTAGTGACCCAACCACAGGAGAATAGGCACAACTTTATTGAAGGCTCATATGCGTGACCAGCTGCTGCACTACCGACCCCATCCATCAGCAAAACAAAGAGAGGATCAGGAAAAAAAAAAAAAGGGTCTTCGTATTTGGTTACCACAAAGACAGTCAAGGTTAGTGGTTTACTGGGGTAGCTCAGTATAAAAGGCACAACGTGTTTCGGTGAACACTTGCGCCTTCCTCAGGTCCATAAAAAAAACACCTCCTGTTGTGTGGAATGTAGCTTTACACAATTATGATTTCATACCAAAATACCCATATTTACAGTACCAAAAGAGCATCTCCATTCCAAAACTAGTATTAATTTCAAGCACAGTACTTCCAAAAAAGTGCCAACACAGTACAACTATTTACAATCCTTCTATAGGTGCCCCATTATCAATATCACTTGTGCCTCCAAATTTCAGTCCCAACATTTTGCCATTTACTTTCCCCCCTAGTGTTCCTCCTATTCTCTGGTGTAAAAAATGATTGTGATGAGATGGTGGCAGGTTCTGTATGGGGTAGGTTCCTCCTATTTTCCCCATGCAGAAGCAATAGGAGAGGTGGGAGAGAGGTCTACGGCAATTCGGTCCAACTAAAGTGGCAACCTTAAATGGGCACTGTCAGATATGTGGTGTCCCGGTACCATACGTTGTACCTTTCCTTGTGTGGTAAGTCCCCAAAGTCAGAGTTCCTGCGTACCGGTGGGATCCTCCTGGTGGGATGACCCTTCGTCACCTCTTCCTTCTTTAATTTCATGTGTTTGGTGTGTATAATATATATATATGTATAGTACTTCCAGGACCTTAGGTCACATGACTACTAAGCCTACTGTTAGGTTAAGGACCTTCCAGGTCACGTGAGTGGGTCACATGATGTACCACAATGCTTTGTGAAAGGACTGACAGTTGGTGGGAACCAATAAGCTATGAGTCTGCCCCTTGCCATATAAGGGCGCTGTATCCAATGATCGCTCTCTTCTTCCCATGCTCTCTTGGGTTCCGGACTAGCAGAGAGAGAAGCTCTGTGTATACCTTCAAGACAAATCTAGGCCTGAAGCCTGCTAACTTCAGCCGAATACCAAACTGTGAGTTCAACTAAACTCAATCCTAAATCTACGTGACTACTGAACCTAAAACCAAACCCTAAATTCAGTGGAACAGCGTAAAGCAAGCCTCAGAGCTAATTCCCTACAAGGTCCCAACCAACTGTGAGGAACTTAAAGTCTGGTCCTCTGTAAAGACTGTTACTACTGTTAACCTGCATAAACGTTGCAGTAAAGTTATTTGCAGTTTACTAAACCTCCAGTTGTGGACAATCCTTTATTCCTCCCTATCGTTCCTGGGACGGGTGGCGGTAGGATATATACAAAGAGGAAGAACCTGCACCCTGGCGTCACGACAGTTAAGGGTTAATCCAACACCCTTTCATCACTGCACAGCTACACCCTTCCCACCCTACATCCCCACAAGCTCACCACAGATATAAAAGCCATGTGTTGAACATCTTGGCTAAACAATCATTTCTAACATACTTTAAAAAAAAAAAAAAAAACACATTTTCTTAAAGAAAACAGCCTTTGAAAATACCACCACTAGGGGTCCCTATACCTTCTCTGACACTGATGAATCCCACAGCAGCATAAGGGTGTCCAAGGGTCATGGACACCAGATGACTGATGGACAAGGCTCCAGGAGGGACAAGCTTGCAGCAACATAGAGTTTTACCAAGCATGTGCCTCCAGCTGTTGCAAAAGTACAACTCCAAGCATGCCTGGACAGTCAAAGGATGCCTGGGCATGCTGGGAGTTGTAGTTTTGCAAAAGCTGTAGGCTCACAGCTGAAGGCAACACTGCTGCAAAAAAGAGTTATCCAAACACTGTACCTCCTGTCACGATGCCGGCTGGCAGGAGGTGGATCCTCTGTGCCAGAGAGGGATTGGCGTGGACCGTGCTAGTGGACCGGTTCTAAGTCACTACTGGTATTCACCAGAGCCCGCCGCAAAGCGGGATGGTCTTGCTGCGGCGGTAGTGACCAGGTCGTATCCACTAGCAACGGCTCAACCTCTCTGACTGCTGAAGATAGGCGCGGTACAAGGGAGTAGACAGAAGCAAGGTTGGACGTAGCAGAAGGTCGGGGCAGGCAGCAAGGATCGTAGTCAGGGGCAACGGCAGGAGGTCTAGAACACAGGCTAGGAACACACAAGGAAACGCTTTCACTGGCACAATGGCAACAAGATCCGGCGAGGGAGTGCAGGGGAAGTGAGGTATAAATAGGGAGTGCACAGGTGAACACACTAATTAGAACCACTGCGCCAATCAGCGGCGCAGTGGCCCTTTAAATCGCAGAGACCCGGCGCGCGCGCGCCCTAGGGAGCGGGGCCGCGCGCGCCGGGACAGGACCGACGGAGAGCGAGTCAGGTACGGGAGCCGGGGTGCGCATCGCGAGCGGGCGCCACCCGCATCGCGAATCGCATCCCGGCTGGAGGCGGTATCGCAGCGCACCGGGTCAGTGGATCTGACCGGAGCGCTGCAGTAGCGAGAGTGTAGCGAGCGCTCCGGGGAGGAGCGGGGACCCGGAGCGCTTGGCGTAACAGTACCCCCCCCCCCTTGGATCTCCCCCTCTTCTTAGAGCCTGAGAACCTGAGGAGCAGACTTTTGTCTAGGATATTGTCCTCAGGTTCCCAGGATCTCTCTTCAGGACCACAACCCTCCCAATCGACCAAAAAAAAAGTTTTCCCTCTGACCTTCTTGGAGGCCAGTATCTCCTTTACGGAGAAGATGTCCGAGGAGCCGGAAACAGGAGTGGGAGAAACAAGTTTGGGAGAGAAACGGTTGATGATGAGTGGTTTAAGAAGAGAAACGTGAAAGGCATTAGGAATACGAAGAGAAGGAGGAAGAAGAAGTTTGTAAGAGACAGGATTAATCTGGCACAAAATTTTGAAAGGACCAAGATAGCGTGGTCCCAATTTGTAGCTAGGGACACGGAAGCGGACATATTTAGCGGAGAGCCATACCTTGTCTCCAGGAGAAAAAATGGGGGGAGCTCTTCTTTTCTTATCAGCAAACTTCTTCATGCGTGATGAAGCCTGTAAGAGAGAATTTGGGGTCTCTTTCCATATGGTGGAAAGATCACGAGATATTTCATCCACAGCGGGCAAACCAGAGGGCAAGGGAGTAGGGAGGGGGGGGAAGAGGGTGACGGCCGTACACCACGAAAAATGGGGATTTGGAGGAAGATTCAGAGACTCTGAAGTTATACGAGAATTCGGCCCATGGTAGAAGATCTGCCCAGTCATCCTGGCGGGAGGAAACAAAATGCCGTAAATAATCACCCAGGACCTGGTTAATTCTTTCTACTTGCCCATTGGATTGAGGATGATATGCAGAAGAAAAGTTTAATTTAATCTTGAGTTGTTTACAGAGAGCCCTCCAGAATTTTGACACGAATTGGACGCCTCTATCCGAGACGATCTGCGTGGGCAACCCGTGAAGACGAAAAATGTGTACAAAAAATTGTTTTGCCAACTGAGGTGCTGAAGGAAGACCAGGAAGAGGGATGAAATGTGCCATCTTGGAGAATCGATCAACGACCACCCAAACAACAGTGTTGCCACGGGATGGGGGTAAGTCTGTAATAAAGTCCATACCAATCAGAGACCAAGGCTGTTCGGGGACAGGCAGAGGATGAAGAAGACCAGCGGGCTTCTGGTGAGGAGTCTTATCCCGGGCACAGACAGTGCAGGCTCGCACAAAATCCACAACATCCGTCTCCAGAGTCGGCCACCAATAGAAACGAGAGATGAGTTGCACGGATTTCTTGATGCCCGCATGACCTGCGAGATGGGAGGAGTGACCCCATTTGAGGATTCCGAGGCGTTGGCGTGGAGAGACGAAGGTCTTCCCTGGAGGAGTTTGCCTGATGGAGGCTGGAGAAGTGGAGATCAGGCAGTCAGGAGGAATGATGTGTTGCGGAGAGAGCTCTACTTCCGAGGCATCCGAGGAACGAGAGAGAGCATCGGCCCTAATGTTCTTATCGGCAGGCCGAAAGTGAATTTCAAAATTAAATCGGGCAAAGAACAGAGACCACCTGGCCTGGCGAGGATTCAGCCGTTGGGCAGACTGGAGATAGGAGAGGTTCTTGTGATCGGTGTAAATAATAACTGGAAATCTTGATCCCTCCAGCAGATGCCTCCATTCCTCAAGTGCTAATTTAATGGCTAGAAGCTCTCGATCCCCGATGGAGTAGTTCCTCTCCGCCGGAGAGAAGGTCCTAGAAAAAAACCCACAAGTAACAGCATGCCCGGAAGGATTTTTTTGTAGAAGGACCGCTCCAGCTCCTACTGAGGAGGCATCAACCTCCAATAGGAAGGGTTTAGATGGGTCAGGTCTGGAGAGCACGGGAGCCGAAGAAAAGGCAGACTTGAGCTGTTTAAAGGCGTCTTCCGCTTGAGGAGGCCATGACTTAGGATTGGCATTCTTTTTGGTTAAAGCCACGATAGGAGCCACAATGGTGGAAAAATGTGGAATAAATTGTCTGTAATAATTGGCGAACCCCAAAAAACGTTGGATAGCACGGAGTCCGGAGGGGCGTGGCCAATCTAAGATGGCAGAGAGTTTGTCTGGATCCATTTGTAGTCCCTGGCCAGAGACTAAGTATCCTAGGAAAGGAAGAGATTGACATTCAAACAGACATTTCTCCATTTTGGCATAAAGTTGATTGTCACGAAGTCTCTGAAGAACCATGCGGACATGCTGGCGGTGTTCTTCTAGGTTGGCAGAAAAAATCAGGATATCGTCCAGATATACAACAACACAGGAATATAAGAGATCACGAAAAATTTCATTAACAAAGTCTTGGAAGACGGCAGGGGCGTTGCACAGGCCAAAGGGCATGACCAGATACTCAAAGTGTCCATCTCTAGTGTTAAATGCCGTTTTCCATTCATCCCCCTCTCTGATGCGGATGAGATTATAAGCACCTCTTAAGTCCAGTTTGGTAAAGATGTGGGCACCTTGGAGGCGATCAAAGAGTTCAGAGATGAGAGGTATAAATAGGGAGTGCACAGGTGAACACACTAATTAGAACCACTGCGCCAATCAGCGGCGCAGTGGCCCTTTAAATCGCAGAGACCCGGCGCGCGCGCGCCCTAGGGAGCGGGGCCGCGCGCGCCGGGACAGGACCGACGGAGAGCGAGTCAGGTACGGGAGCCGGGGTGCGCATCGCGAGCGGGCGCCACCCGCATCGCGAATCGCATCCCGGCTGGAGGCGGTATCGCAGCGCACCGGGTCAGTGGATCTGACCGGAGCGCTGCAGTAGCGAGAGTGTAGCGAGCGCTCCGGGGAGGAGCGGGGACCCGGAGCGCTCGGCGTAACACCTCCAACTATTACAAAACTACAAGTCCCAGCATTACAGGACTGGCAAAGGATAATACACATGAATGACATAGGAACACAGAAAATGTATGCATATAAAACCCCTGTACTTTTAGCACTAATCCTATGCATTCATTTAGGAAGATATAAGTTATACACTCACCATATTGTCTTTGGTGGTAGAGTACAGGCAACATACAATAATCATTGTGTGTGTGTGTGTGTGTGTGTGTACAGCAAAAAACTAAACAAAACAAAAAAACAGAGAGGAAAGGGTTACAGAGCAGGGCTGCCAGGCTCACTCCAAGAGCAGTGAGTCAGCAGAGTGAGGGAGGGGGAGGAGTCAGCACAGTGTAGGCAAGATAGGAACACGCCCCCTCTCTCTGAAAAGATGGAAAAGACATTGAGCAGCTGTAATATGCTATTTTATAGTGAAATATCGGTGATAGAGACATAAAAAATGTCTACATGTACTCTACATGATCAGGATGGGGTATAAGTAACATATACCAGCTTTTTTTTTTTGGGGGATCTGACAGGTACACTTTAATGTTGCATTACTGAAATGTCCATGACACTAACCTAGAGGCCAGGCTGTCATCTATCAGTAGACCAGGATTGATGGGTTGCTGTCCTAGACTTTATAGCAACAGTGCTAAAGAAAGCTATAGGCTGTGTGCCACCAAATTATATTATATTATAAAGGCATTGGCTTTATGTGAAAGGTAAAAATCAAGAATTTTCTCACAGTCCTCACTGATACTGCAGTTCCCAATGGCAGGGTGCAGGTTTTACTGCTCACTTCCTGAAGAGAGGTTGGCTAAAACCAAGCTCCTTCCTTCTGACTGGAAGATTCTCTTTAAGTCAGTGTGTGTGCGCGCATGTTCATGCTTGTTAACCCCCTAGATGCCAGTCATTTCTAGCTCAAATGCAGGTACAATAGTAAGCATGAACAAATATCTATATGAACAAGAAGAAGAAACAAATATAAAATAAGGCACAGATTGCATGACACCCAACTACAGGCACTGAAGGAATCCCAGCCAACCTTTAACACTCATTCAGTTAAATAGCACCTGTCATGATCTTGTTAAATTTTATGATCCTCCCAGTTCACTGCCCCCATCATGATAAACCACCCCCTGCCTTTATTTTTTATATATTTTTTTGTTTTCTACCTTGATATTGCTCTGTATTTTCTGCTCAGTCTCAGTCAGATTCACAGACTGGGAAGGGGCATTTCCCAGCAGGAGTGACATCATCTGAAGCCATACAGGGGAGAACTTCATCCCTCACTCTGCTTCACACAGCCCAGAGCAGTTCAGTGTGAGATCAACTATGATTAGCTAAGGCTGCACCCCCCCCCCCCCTCCCTCAGCACTCCAGACTGCATTTCCTGATTTTGGACTTCTGCCAGGCCAACAGGAGTCCAATGTCTGTGCAAGAGATGTGGAGAAATGTGCTCTGGACAAGTAGGGAAACACCTAGTGGCAGCTTTTATAAACACAAATAAAATATAGAAAACGTCTTTTTTTTTCTTTTTTTAAATAAAAGTACATTAGAAAGATTTTTCATTTACCATAAGGAGTGCAATACCAAAAATTAGTTTTTAATGATAGTGCCCATTTAAGTCACTTATAGGGGTACTCCACCGCCGCCACGCCCCCTCCCCTAGACTTGCATTGAGGGGGCGGGGTGTGACATCATGAGGGGGCGGGGCTATGACATCACGAGCTCCCGCCTCCAGCGTTCAGAACAGTTTGTTCCATACGCTGAGCAGCGGAGTACCCCTTTAAGTGATAAATAGAACAAAGAGACACTAGAAAAGTAAAACGAATCATTTGCCTGCATTTCCACAGAGAAACATGTGAACTAATACAACATTCACCCCAAAAATTGCTAAAAATTTCTCTACTCAAGCAACAGGAAACAAAACACCCTCATAACTGCAGGGTCATCTGTCAGACTACACAATAGTCATATACAGGACTAGAAAAAAAAAAATATATAGCAGGGCTCCAGGCAAAAAGTTACGAGTCAAATCAATTTTTTGGCCACATTAGCGACTATTTCAAATGCCATTTGGAGCCCTCCAGAGACAAGACTGTTTAACAGGGGAGTGGAACGGGTGCCCTCCCTTCCAATGGCAGATCAAACGGGCCATCACCTACTCTACTGGGATGGCAGCAAATGGCCGTCAACCTCTATAGAAAATAACGTCATGACAAAAAAAACTTTTTATCTCAGCTCTTCTATATTTGTTATACCCTTTCAAGCACCGACAGCTTGATACGTTCGCATTTTACTCCAGCGCGTGTGTCATTCATGTAACCTTTCTATGCAAAAACAAGCTGGTATGCAAACAAACAAAGAGCTCCCTGGGGAGCTGGCTTTAAATGAGAACGCCACCATGGTTATGTGAATGTACGAGCTGTCAGATCGTAGCTATTAACTGCCTGCATCTCCCTACTGTGTGCGTGTTAACCTGCCCGCAGACTGAGCACACAAACTCGCAGTCAGGCTTTAACACGTTTTATATACAGCAGATGTCTTGTAAATAGGGCTGCGATTTCTGCTCCATAAAAGCTATGTGTGCCTTTAATATGCATTATTCATGGTATGTTCCCAGAGTAGGTCTGCCACTTGCACAGACAGTATCAGGAATAGTCACCTTCAGTACTTCAAATGGACACAAAAATTGTATAAATCAGGGAAACCTATCTGCAAGGGTACTTGCTTCTTCACCTTGACTGCCAACTCTACACGCTATACGTGGGATAATACAGTATGTAGTATTGGGGCGATTAGCAATACCTAAAGTATAGTATAAGTGTATGCATAGGTAATGGAAATATATCAGTAGGCAGAATAAAGGCGGCACTCACCCAGTTACAGAAAAGTTTGTCTTTAAATGAGACAAACTTGTGGAAAACTTTTTTTTTTTTTTTTTTTTATCAACTGGTGCCAGAAAGTTTAACAGATTTGTAAATTACTTCTATAAAAAAATCTCAATTCTTCCAGTACTTATTAGCTGCTGAATACTACAGAGGAAATTATTTTCTTTTTGGAACACAGAGCTCTCTGCTGACATCACAAGCACAGTGCTCTCTGCTGACATCTCTGTCCATTTAAAGAACTGTCCAGAGTAGGAGAAAATCCCCATAGCAAACATATGCTGCTCTGGATAGTTCCTAAAATGGACAGAGATGTCAGCAGAGAGCACTGTGGTCATGATGTCAGCAGAGAGCTCTGTGTCCCAAAAAGAAAATAATTTCCTCTGTAGTATACAGAGCCTAAAAAGTACTGGAAAGATTAAGATTTTTTAATAGAAGTAATTTACAAACCTGTTTAACTTTCTGGCACCAGTTGATTTAAAAAAAATAAAAATAAGTTTTCCACGGGAGTACCCCTTTAAAAATTTCCTAACAATCAACTGGTGCCAGAAAGTTAAACGGATTTGTAAATTACTTCTATAAAAAAATTTCAGTTTTCCAGTACTTATCAGTTGCTGTATGTTCCACAGGAAGTTGTATTTCTTACTGGAGTTCTTTTCTGTCTAACCACAGTGCTCTCTGCTGACACCACTGTCCATGTAAGGAACTGTCCAGAGTACAAGCAAATCCCAATAGCAAACCTCTCCTGCTCTGGACAGTTCCTGACAGGGACAGAGGTGTCAGCAGAGAGCACTGTGGTCAGACAGAAAAGAACTCCAGAAAGAAATACAACTTCCTGTGTAACATACAGAAGCTGATAAGTACTGGAAGGATTAAGATATTTTTAATAGAAGTAATTTACAAATCTGTTTAACTTCCTAGCACCAGTTAATTTTAAGAAATTTGTTTTCCACTGGAGTACCCCTTTAATCTTCATATGTGGTGCAAACAGCAAAAATTGTAGGGAAAAAAATCAGATGGCAGGGGTGTTCAGGACAGTTGTTTTGTACGTCCGCAAGAGGAAGTACATATTGACGCACGAAACAGCTGTCCTGTATGTCCCTGCCATCTGTACTATTCCCTACTATGTTTGTTGCTTGCACCATATATGAAGATTAAAGGGGTACTCCGGTGGAAAACTTTTTTTTTTTAATCAACTGGTGCCAGAAAGTTAAACCGATTTGTAAATTACTTCTATTAAAAAAATCTTAATCCTTCCAGTACTTATTAGCTGCTGAATACTACAGAGGAAATTCTGTTATTTTTGGAACAGAAAACTCTCTGCTGACATCACGAGCACAGTGCTCTCTGCTGACATCGTGACCACAGTGCTCTCTGCTGACATCTCTGTGCATTTTAAGAACTGTCCAGAGTAGGAGAAAATCCCCATAGCAAACATATGCTGCTCTGGACAGTTCCTAAAATGGACAGAGATGTCAGCAGAGAGCACTGTGGTCATGATGTCAGCAGAGAGCTCTGTGTTCCAAAAAGAAAATAATTTCCTCTGTAGTATTCAGCAGCTAATAAGTACTGGAAGGATTAAGATTTTTTAATAGAAGCAATTTACAAATCTGTTTAACTTTCTGGCACCAGTTGATTTAAAAAAAAAGAAAAAAAGTTTTCCACCGGAGTACCCCTTTAAAGACAAACTTTTTGCAACTTTGAGTGCCGCCTTTATTCTGCTTATTGCTACATGCTTGTTACTATGCTGAGCTAAGCACCACCTGAGTAGATGCTGGTCAGGTGCAGTATTCATCCATTCTGCTTAGTGTGGACTGTGACCTATCACGCAGTGCCAGAGCTTTGTCTTTTTGTGTGATAGGTAATGAAAATATAAAGTGTTTTTTAGTATCCATAATAGATTATGATCTTTCCTTCAAAACGATAAAGGCGGTCATACATCTTCAATATTGTCTTCCAAAAGCTCCGTCTCTCGGTCTGCCCGCGCACACACAGACTCTTGCCTTGGCCGAATGTTAATGCATTAGGAATTAAGAGTCCTTTGGCAGCAGCTAAGCTTTCCTCAAACTCAGGGCGCCCAATGTTTCTGTCTCCTGACTTTACTTGTTGGGGACAGTCATGAGGCCCCCGTACTCATCAGATGGTTGTCCAGTTGACCCATGTTAAGGGTTCTTTTAACTTCCACAATTTTTAACCACTTCCATCCTCTTCCAGGTGTGAAGGAGTGCTGGTTAAGGACCAGTGAGGAGAAAAAGGTGGCTTGGACATTTTACCACTGACATAACGTAGTATCCAAGTCTGCAAGACTTTAAACGGGGACTCTAGGGAACTAAAACCATAGCCCATCCTTTCCCTCTCACCAACCCATTCATTAGCTATATAGAGCAGTTTCCCTCTTTCAGCTGTCACTTACATGCAGGGAGTAAGAGAAAGACAACATTATCAGATCCATTATCAGATCCCTCACTAGCCTCCACCCTCCTGGAAGACAAACACCATGTGATTTCTGTCTTGTCTAGGGGGTCTGTCTTCACAGCCACACCTCCACTCCCTGTGTGAGGATCTTGCCAGAGAGAAACGGCCCAGCGTCTATAAGCACATAACGCTGCTTTTTGCCTGCTGTAGATCACTGACTGCTGCCATTCAGAGCATAGCATGATTTATTGCTGGGGGGGGGGGGGAATAGCTTAAAAGAAAAAGACATGTACAGCGTGTGCTGCTGACTGTGTTTACAACACAGTATGCACAATTGGCTGGCAGCCATTACACAGAGCCGCACTGACTGCTGGGAATGGTAGTCTGGGCTGCAAGCAAGTAAAAAAATGTGGGAGACAACAGGGGCCACAGGAGCTGGCAAAATCACATGGACAACTAAAGGTGATATAGAACAGGTATTGTGGTGGATTTGGGGCATTTTAATTTTTCCTAACTTCCCTGGAGCACCCCTTTGAATAGCTTATAAACACTTAGGATGGCTAAAAAGTCAAAGTAAAAAAACAAAAAAAACAGTTGATGTAAATTTGCACCAAAACTTGTGCCATCCCCTGGCTTCCTTTTTGACAAATGTCATTGAAATTTGGAGACCACCCCTTACGTTGGTTTGTCAGTTTTTAAAACTGACAAGTAATCAGAACTGGCAAGAGTTCGGTGGGAGGGAAGCTGAGGGAAGCTGAGCTGAGGGAAAGCAATCTATTCTGGGAATTGTAGTACTGAACAACTGCTCAAACAAGAAGTAGTGAGAGGACATGTTAGAGGAGAGGACTACAGATGCACAAAACAAATATTTATTTTATTTTATTTTTTTAGCTCAGAACATGGGGCAGATAACATACAGATAAACAGACAGATAAACAATGCCATATGCTAATGCAGCATTTTTTTTAACCTGATTTTGGAATACAATTTTAAAGCTCCCTTATGTGTATGTCCAGTTTAAGTGGTACTCCGCTGCTCAACGTTGGGAACAAACTGTTCCGAACGCTGGAGCCGGCGCCGGGAGCTCGTGGCGTCATAGCCCCCTCATGATGTCACGCCCTGTCCCCTCCCATAGACTTGCATTGAGGGGGCGGGGTGTGACATCATGAGGGGGCGGAGTTATGACGTCACGAGCTCCCGGCGCTGGCTCCAGCGTTTGGAGTACCCCTTTAAGTGCTATTTTATTTGACATGCCATTTTATTTAACACGCAACCAAACATGCATTTTGCTAATGTCCTTTTGTGGTTTTATCAAACTATTCCCTTACTTCAGCCAGATCCTCATGAACCCAGTTCTATGCAGCTTTGTCCTGGTGCCCCAAAAGGTATACAACATTTTACTCATGCACAGGTCTACCCTCCAACAAGCTAGTAGCTTAGAGGGCAATTCTGGTGGGTATTTTGCAATGTGAATTCGATTTGGGCTTGCTACATAGCATTATATGACAATTTGATTGTGAATGATGGCGGCCCTGTGCTGATGACTTTCCCTCTTGGAACCAGTTGGCTGTTTCCAGGTATGGGTATCAGACAGGCGTTGTACTACCACAGCTTACCTAAGCATACTCTAAGCATAATTTTGCAGGGTTGCAGCAGACTTAGGTTGGTCACACTTATGGTTTTATAGAAAATGTTCCTTTTTTGTAGATCATAAGTCCAACAGCTACACCTTCTTAGGAGGTATCAGAAGCAAATTGATAGACACTTTGTACTTAAAGGGGTAATCCGGTAGAAAACTACTTTTCTTTAATCAACTGGTGCCAGAATTGTATACAGATTTGTCAATTACTTGTGTTTAAAAATCTTAATCCTTCCAGTACTTATCAGCTACTGTATACTCCATTTCTTTTCTGTCTGACCACAGTGCTCTCTGCTGTCACCTCTGTCCATAGCAGGATAGGTTTGCTATGGAAATTTGCTCCTACTCTGGACAGTTCCTGACATGGACAGAGGTGTCAGCAGAGAGCACTGTGGTCAGACTAAAAAGAAATTCAAAAAGAAAAGAACGTCCTGTGGAGTATACAGCAGCTGATAAGTACTGGAAGGATTAAGATTTTTAAATAGAATTTACAAATCTGTTTAACTTTCTGGCACCAGTTGTTATGTCTGTATTGGCCTGTGTTCACACACAACTAATGGTTTGGTTGTGTGTGAACAGTTTTATGTTCCCTGGTCAGGGAATAGTTAATAGCCTTTGGCTTGTTAGCCAATAGCTCCTAGGGTGTGTCTATTTAAAGTCAGCCCAGTCTAGCCTCTGGGCTGGTGACTGACTTCATTATATTCTGACTTGCTAACATGCTGGAAATGCTGCTTTGGAGCTCTGTGTGAAACATTCTTTATTTGAGCTTTTAATCCACTATCTCTGTCTTAGCATGCACTTTGTATTTTCTGGTTTTAGCCATGGTTAGGTGGCATGCTTATGGTAGATTTTAATCTGTGTTTGTATAGTCGTTTTAGGATTTGTACCGTATATACTCGAGTATAAGCCGACCCGAATATAAGCCGAGGCCCCTAATTTCACCCCGAAATCCCAGGAAAAAAAAAAAAAAAAAAAAAAAAAAAAAAAAAAAAAAAAAAGTTATTGACTCGAGTATAAGCCTAGGGTGGGAAATACATCACCCCCCCCGTCATCATCCAGACCCTCATCATCATCACCCTGTCATCATCCCCCTTTCATCATCATCCCCTTGTCATCATCCCACACACCCCCTTCATCATCCCCTTGTCATCATCCCCACCCCCCTTCATCATCCCCACCCCCCTTCATCATCCCCTTGTCATCATCCCCCTTTCATCATCATCGCCTGTCATCATCCCCTTGTCATCATCCCACACACCCCCTTTATCATCCCCTTGTCATCATCCCCACCCCCCTTCATCATCCCCACCCCCCTTCATCATCCTCTTGTCATCATCCTCTTGTGAACTATCCGCCCTCAGTGGTCTTCAACCTGCGGACCTCCAGAGGTTTCAAAACTACAACTCCCAGCAAGCCCGGGCAGCCATCGGCTGTCCAGGCTTGCTGGGAGTTGTAGTTTTGAAACCTCTGGAGGTCCGCAGGTTGAAGACCACTGTGGCCTTCGACATCATCCAGCCCCCTCTCACCCCCTTTAGTTCTGTACAGTACTCGCCTCCGCTCGGCGCTGGTCTGATGCTGCAGGACTGTCCGGTGGGGAGGTCGTCCGGTGGGATAGTGGTTCCGGGCTGCTATCTTCACCGGGGGCGCCTCTTCTCCGCGCTGCGAGCCCGGAATAGAGGCGTTGCCTTGACGATGACGCAGAAGGACGTTGGTAATGAACGTACCTCTGCATCGTCGTCAAGGCAACGTGACTATTCTGGGGCCGGGCCCGAAGCGCGAAGAAGAGGCCTCCCCGGTGAAGATAGCAGCCCGGAATCACTATCCCACCGGACGACCTCCCCACCGGACAGTCCTGCAGCACCCGACCAGCGCCGAGCGGAGGCGAGTACTGTACAGAACTAAAGGGGGTGAGAGGGGGCTGGATGATGTCGAAGGCCGCAGTGGTCTTCAACCTGCGGACCTCCAGAGGTTTCAAAACTACAACTCCCAGCAAGCCCGGACAGCAGATGGCTGCCTGGGCTTGCTGGGAGTTGTAGTTTTGAAACCTCTGGAGGTCCGCAGGTTGAAGACCACTGAGGGTGGAGAGTTCACTCGAGTATAAGCCGAGGGGGGTGTTTTCAGCACGAAAAATCGTGCTGAAAAACTCGGCTTATACTCGAGTATATACGGTATATCTTTTCTGCTATGTGTCTGTTCACACTGTTTTCTCTTGTATCCATTCCTATGAAGTTCTGTGTTTTATATTTCTGTTTTCCTACTGGGCCAGCATCCTGTCCACACTGGTGAGTGTGCCGCTGGACAGTAGTCTATTTGTATTTATTATTATGGCTACTCCTTTAGTGGAGTGTCCAGTGTGTGTGTCCAGTGTGAACAGTGTCCTATGTTAGATCCCTGTTACCGCTCCATGGGGACTCCGTGTCTACTGGAGGTGTTCGGAGGGATTGTTATTCCTGTCTTGTGTTCAGTGTGAACAGTGTTCTATAATTATATCCTGTTGTATCCGTTTTTTCTGAGTTGTAACTTGGCATCCCTGTTACCTGTCCATGGGGGCTTCATGTCTACTGGAGGGGTTCGGAGGGATTGCGATAATTCCTGTATAGTGATTGAACACGTTTACCTGTCCGTGGGGACCCAGAGGGTATTGTTATTCCTGTGTCTACCGGAGGTTTTTCTAGGGGATTAAGCTTATTCCTGTTATGTTCTAGAGTATGTTCAGACTTATCCGTTTTTCTGTCTGGGGTTTTGAACTCTATGTTTATTGGTTCTTTATTCAAATCTTTGGAGTTCTATTCATGATCGGCTATCTATAGTGTCCTCTGTTCATGTTTGCTGATATAGTGTCCTCTGTACTAACTTACTGATTTGTGTCCTCTGAACTTTATACTATAGAGTTCTATGTTCCTGTTATGTTTCTGGTTTGTGACCGACTATTTATTAGTATGTGTTTCTATTTGGCCCCTGAACTTTAGTTCAGGGAGGGACCAGCGCCCAGTTGTCGATCCACCGGTTAGGGTGGATGGACAAGTAGGCAGGGAGAGTGATTTTAGGGTCAGTTTAGGGCTCACTCTCCCTGTCCCCTGGTTGGTCCCTGACACCAGTTGATTTAAAAAGAAAATTTCCACCGGAGTACCCCTTTAAGCTACTTACCTCTGGCTCCCCTCCTATTTTCAGAAGGTACAGGAGCTCATCCTATATGAGCTGGTGATGTCACCTGTAGATACATTCCCTTCTTCTGCTCACAAAACACACTCTTTCCCTGTCTGAGTCTCTTGTGACCTCATTGCTCAATTGTAGTGGTCTTCATTATGCTAACAGTACGTAGACACCAGCTCCCATAAAATGCTCTTTTAGACCCACCAGCCTCTGCTATTGTACAGTGATATCTCTGAGGGCTTTGTTATCCAGGACCTGTCTGTCTCTATCGCTGTCTCACTCAACAGTGAGATGGGCTCCATTGTTCCTCAGGATTTTGTATCTCTTCAGCCTATTTCCAACAGTCCACCAGTGAGCTCCTTGGTGGATGGCTAGGCCAGACCTCCGCCCAATCTAACTGCAAGTCTCACTGCCAAAAACATTAGCTTTAAAGGGGTACTCCACTGCCCCAGTGTCCGGAACATTTTGTTCCAAATGCTGGGTGCGGGCTGTGGGGGGGTCGTGACATCACGACCACGCCCCTTGTGACATCACACCAGACCCCCTCAATGCAAGTCTATGGGAGGGGGTGTGGCGGCCGCTACACCCCCTCCCATAGACTTGCATTGAGGGGGTGTGACGTGACATCAAAAGGGGCGTGGTCGTGATGTCACAACCCCCGCAGCCCGCACCCAGAGTTCAGAACAAAATGTTCCAGATGCTGGGGCAGTGGAGTACCCCTTTAATGTACCCACCACAAACCTCACCTATAGGAACTGTGGTGAAAAGCTTCTTGCACCACAATACATGAATGATGATGCCACTGAAACAATGTTTATCAGCTACTACTCACCATGCTGAGAAGTGCCTGAGCTTTAGATATTACCAGATAACACAATTGAAAGCGTAGTAGCCTACTTTTATACAGTGCACTTTCCCATAACATAGCATTACTTTGTAAGTAGGAGTATGGGTGTTATTGAGTAGAATACCCCAACAATGGTAATTTAAGTGCTTGAACACAAATGCTCTTAACCCCATAAGGACAGTAATGTCCGGCTTCCCGTATTACTGAGCTGAATAATCAGTAAATAGCTTTTTTCTCACTAGCCGCCTTCTACAGCCCTTCATTTGCGGCATGTGATCGAAATGAACTTGTATCTCCAATCATACCTACTTGAGCCTCTACGACTTAATCCTCCTCCAAATCAAAAGCACCAAAGAAAAGCTAAGATACACCTCGAACCACTTTAAATTTCTGCTTGAGTTACTTTTCAATTACATCTGGTGGAGCAGAACCAAATTCGTACAGCTTCCTATTGATTGTGTTACTCTCCATTAAAGTGAAAGGGAGATATCTATCATATTTTGTAACAACTTAACCACGTACAACAACAGAGGGTCCAAGATGGCAGCTTTTGTGTCATTCGGCAAATAGAACTAGGAAACTTCCTGGCAGCATAAAAACCTTTAATTCACTTATTGGCACAAAGCTTATGATATTTCGGGGGAATAAGCCACAGAAATAGCAGCTTATTATAAGTGCACTTGTCATCTGCGGACCGTGGAAGTCACCATTTTATCACCTGAACCAGAAATTGTGATATTGCCGGCAATTGATGCAGAAGACACCAGCAACAAAATAGAGGTTGAGATAGAACAATATGGGTTGTGATTGCGTGTCTATACTAATACAGTCAAACTAGAGTTGAGGAAATCTCCCAAAATGTATGCAAATCATCTGTAGGATATAGTTTGGTCAATTTGTCCACCATACATCCACACAGTTGATATTCAAAGTAAAAGTTGCCAGACCTCTTGTTCTTTTACTTTGGATATCAAATGGCTGAAGCCTCCCAGCTGTCCCCGCATGATTTTGGTCCAAGAAGGACGAGAGCTGTAATATTTCTTTGGTATTTAAAATGTTTTATTGGTGTAGGGTGCCATAGGTACGTTACACTGGAAACTAATTCAAAGGAATTTTGGAAGTTTGAGAGAGAATTTGATTAGGTAAGAATCAACTCTTAGGGAGTCCTCTTTGAGATAAACACCCCAAATTGCATTCAAATGGTCTTTTCAAGGCATGGGCTTCTCCAGTATCAATACAATATGGTGAAAGTAAAAATCTGTCACAGGAAATCTAGTCTGGATAAAGGTGTGGTCTTCTCAAAGATTTTGAAGACTTTTCCCTGTAAATATTTTAATTGTGTAAGCATATATAGCTCCTAACATGCATGACTTCATCATTCATATATATATGTGATATAACAGCTTACAAGGTGTTGAGCCAAGATTAGAGTTGAGCAAGCCGAGTCCCCCGAACCCCCCAATTCGATCAGAACTTCGGGGGGGGGGGGGGGGGGGGGGTTCGGTCAAACTTTTGATCTTTGACAGGTTTGGCTCATGCTAACCCTATTTAACCCCTGAAGGGCCAAGCTTATTATTATTTGTTATGCTTTTTGGGATAAAATAGTAAAAAGGGGCCAAGTAAATTTTTATTGGGGAGGGGCTTTTTCAAGTTTTTTAAAAACTTAAAAAAGTTTTTTTACGCTTTTATAGTCTCCATAAGGGATATATCATTAGATTGCATATACTGAACAGTGCTATGCGTAGGCAATATTATCAACATTCTTCTTCTCTGGTCTGGAGCATGACTGGGACTGGTCTGGGATGACGGCCGAAGCAGGTGAGGGAACCTCTTGCTGCCATGTTCCGGTCATCCATTCAAATGCCTGCCTTGCCGCAGATGCAGTCATCTGTATTTATCTCGGCATCTGAGGGGTTAATGGCGGACATCAGCATAGTCGGTGATGTCCGCCATTACCAACGGGTCCCTGGCTGATAGCAGCCAGAACCCGCCGTGCCAAATGCAGCAGGTTTGCGTCATGTACAGGATGTAAATGTGCGTTCTGGTGCGTTAAGTACCAATGCATCAGGAAGTACATTTAAGTCCATTGTCCTTAAGGGGCAGATTTTTCCTCTAACATGTCTCTTCTTTGATATGAACCAATGCAGATTCTACAGATTTAGATGCAGATTTAGGTGCAGGTTAACCTTACTGAATGGGGTTAACCTGTTCCCAAAAGCTTTGCCAAATACACAGCATACAAGTTGCAAATCCATGTGTCACATCCAGGTAGCAGTGCAACCTGAATCTTGCCCCAAACACTGTCCATACCTACTTAGATCCACCCTAACCAGCAGCCCTCAACTGGGTGACGGTCTTTATACTGGACTAAATGCATGACACATCAAGAGGAGTCAAACAGTCCAGGTCAAAAACACACTGCCAAATATGGTACACAATCAGCAGACAAAGAGTAAACGGGAACAAACCAGAGGTCAGAACCAAGAGGGCAGCAAAGTACAAAATCAGAGCCAAAACAAAGTTAGGACAGGCAATAGTTCAAAACTGTTTCACGCTGCTCGAAGCTGATAACAGGTTCCCTTTAACTGGAAAAGGGGTTTCCTATCATGCTAGGAGTTGTAGTTTTGCAATATCTGGAGGTCCACAGTTTGGAGGACACTGCAATAGAAGGTAAAAGTTTTCATTATTAGTAATTTCACGCTACCTTTAACGTGGAGTCTACTGAAGTTCTACTGGTTTCTTGCTACTTTAAATCCACTACTATAATTAATTTTTTTTTCCAAGGTTAAACGCAGATTTAAATTTTAGAATGGTTTACCGTATGTAAAAATAACATTTTGTGCAATCTGTCTGCCGCGGCAAACCCTCCAGATGTTGAAAAGTAAATAAAAATGTAAAATGAGGCTTTAAGTGAGATGGAGTAAAAACAAGTCAAGTGGGTAGATTCATATCACCTAACCTTGTCCTTCTCTTCAATGTGTTTCCTGCTCTGATGACAATAATCGAAAAAGGTTTCCACTCACACACATGCCGGCAAGAAAAATGTGAGGATTTCATGAATAAAACAAGGAGCAGGCGGCGAATGCGTTTTATAAAAGGGAGCCGGAGCCGGCGCTCTCATCTCTCAGACACTTCTTAACCTGGTTATCAAAATAACTATCAGAGAAGCAGCATGAGAACTTTCTATGGCACGTACAGGTTTACTACTAAGCTGTCAAACATGTGTCTATGGGAGGAACGTGACGGAAGCCCAAGCTAACAAATATTAAAAAAAGACACCAATAAAATGTGGGCATGCATGTACATATCTGAAGTGTATATATAAACTTCTTGATCAGTGTTTCTTAACCTGGGTTCGATCGAACCCCAGGGGTTCGGCGAGTCAGTCCTGGGGGTTCGGCGGGGGAGGTCGCAACAGGACAGGCAAACCAAGCAATTGCTCGGGGCCCCGAGCAGAGTCGGTGTTTGCCCGTCCTGTAGCGACGGGGCAATTCCCCCCATCACTATTAACTCCCTGCGGCCCCGCGTTAAGTTTAAAAACGCAGGGCCGCCGGGTCATAGCGCACGCCGGGACGTCACTGGCGTCCCGTGCGTGCGCCCATGGAAATGAAGGCGCCGAGGACCGGAGGATAGAGAAGGAGGAAGACGCGTGCTGGCCAGCTTTGTAAGTGACCAGCGGAATGTCATCTTCAGTGCTCCGACCACCGGTCCTGGGACCTACTGCTATAGCTGGAGCGGTGGTCAGAGCACTGTAGTGGGCAGTACACAGGCATACAGCCTCCAGCCATACACTGTATATGGCTGGAGGCTGTATGTCTGTGGGGGAACACTGCCTACATCAGTGGTCTTCAACCTGTGGACCTCCAGATGTTGCAAAACTACAACTCCCAGCATGCCCGGACAGCCGTTGGCTGTCCGGGCATGCTGGGAGTTGTAGTTTTGCAACATCTGGAGGTCCACAGGTTGAAAACCACTGGCCTGCCTAATGTGGGGGAACTCTGCTTGCCTCATGTGGGGGAACACTGCCTGCGCCTAATGTGGGGGAACACTGCCTGCCTAATGTGGGGGAACACTGCCTGCGCCTAATGTGGGGGAACACTGCCTGCGCCTAATGTGGGGGAACACTGCCTGCGCCTAATGTGGGGGAACACTGCCAACCTAATGTGGGGGAACACTGACAACCTAATGTGGGGGAACACTGCCGACCTAATGTGGGGGGGAACACTGCCTGCGCCTAATGTGGGGGAACACTGCCTGCGCCTAATGTGGGGGAACACTGCCTGCGCCTAATGTGGGGGAACACTGCCTGCGCCTAATGTGGGGGGGAACACTGCCTGCCTAATGTGGGGGAACACTGCTATTGTTGCGAAAATAACATGAGAGTGGCACTTGCCAAGGTAAAGCCGCGCATTTCTGAACTGGTCTCTGAAAGACAACAGCAGAAGTCACACTGATTTGCAGTAAATATTCATTATGTTTTTGTGTGAAAATCATGTTTTCATGGTTTTGTTCTTTGTTCTTAATGGTTTTGTTCATTTTGTGCACCTATGAATAAATATATACTTAAATATATACCTCCTGTGTTTTGAATTTGAAAAAATCATAATTTTTCCAATTAAGAGGGGTTCGGTGAAGGCGCATATGAAACTGGTGGGGTTCAGGACCTCCAACAAGGTTAAAAACCACTGTTCTAGATAGTTCCATAGAATATCAAACTGCATGTAGATATCTGAAGAGTGTATATAGACTGCTCGATGGTTCTATAGATTAGAAAACCACATGTATAATGTCTATGTGTGTGTGTGTGTACAGGGGTAAAGGCCTGGTAAAAAAGTGTGGGAACTCACCCAAGATTTCCACTCAAGGGCTGGTCCTGCTAATGGGGACAGAGTTCCTGCTGTGGAAAAAGTGCAGGAACTCAGTTCCCACGCACAGGACGTGAGCCCTGTGTGTGTGTGAACAATATGGGATGAAATATGAGCAGAGTCGTAGCTTGTAGTTTCTGGGCCCCGATGCAAAATCTGCAACAGGGCCCCATATGCCAGTTATAATGCTGTTCACTTATGGGGCAGATGTGCTATGGGGCCCCCTTAGGCACCAGGGCCCCAATGCCACTGCTACCTCTGCAACCTCTATAGCTATGCCCCTGGATATGAGGACGGAATATTAGATTGGGATATGAGGATGGGATATGAGGTTCGAATATACAGTAAGATCAGGGTATGAGGACGGGAGAAGAGGACAAAATATGAAGCCAGGAAATTAGGTTGGGATATAAGGTCAGGATTTGAGGAGGGGATGTGAGGAAAGGAAATGAGGTCTGGATAGGAGTTCGTGAGATGAGGATAAAATATGAAGGCGAGATACTAGGTTGGGATATAAGGATGGGATATGACGTCCGAAGATGAGGACGAAAGATGAGGACAAGATATGAAAACTGGTAATGCGGTTGAGGATATGAGGCCAGGATATGAGGATGGGATATGAGGTTAACATATGATGGAGGGATATAAGGACAGGAATTAAGGACATTATATGAAAATAGGATATGAGGTTGGCATATGAAGTCGGGATATGAGAACGGGATTTGAGTACGAGATATGAGGATGAAATATGAGGATGGGATATAGCGACGGGATATGAGGACTCTATATGAGAACGGGATATAAGGTCGGCATATAAGGTTGGGATATGAGGACGAAATATGAGGGCAGGATATGAGGATAACATCTGAGGATGGGATATGAGGTTTGGATATGAGGACAAGATATGAGTACGGGATATTAGAATGGGATATGAGGATGGGATATGAGGTCGGTAGATAAGGAATAGATATGAGGACGGAATATGAGGTTGAGATATGAAGACAGGATATGAGGATACGATCAGAGGACCGGATATGAGGTTGGGAAATAAGGACGAGATATGAGGACGGGTTATGAAGATGGCATATGAGGTTGGTAGACAAGGAAAAGATATAAGGACAGGATATGAGGGTTGAGATATAAGGTCAGGAGATTCACTCCTATGATTTGCGGGGCCACTACAGCGACAGACCATTATATTGTTGTACAATATGAGCAGTTTCTCAACTTGTGCAATCACCATGATGTAGTAGTACATCAAGATGCACCAGTTACCGACTAACACCTTGATGTACAGTAAAAACCAGTCAAAATTGCATTACAAAGGGATCCATAATGTATCGTGGACTGGAAATCTGTCAGTAGAATTCTGGTCTGGGTAAGAGGTGGTCTAATAATAACTTTATTACTGTACCTCAAAATGCAGAAAGAGGTTGTTGCTTTAGTGGGAGATTAGCTTCTTAGAACCAGGCAAACAGAGGCAAACTAGCAATCTGAGACAAGGACACTAAAGTAACATCTAAAGAGGGCTTCTCCTGTCTTTATTTTGTTTGTATCAAAACAAATAAAGCCTTTACCTGTTTGTCCACCTCTAACCATATACAGAACAAGTCTTATCCTTGTCCATACAAGGGGCCTTACTACCAGCCACCCAACACAACAGTCAACGCAATGTGTTAACACAGGTTGCAATGTCCCCCTTTGTAGATAGCTACTAACCTCTAGAGTCAACCCCTCATTAGTGATACAGATCACAGCCTCCCTTGCAGACTGACTCTCACCTAGTTTTACAGCCAAGTGACAAATTGTCTTCAGCACCTGTGCTGATCTGGGTTAGTCTGCAAATCTGGAGTGGCCCAGATAAGGAATGAAAGGTCCTAATATGAAACCTGCCTCACATCCAAAAACCCAGGCCTGATAACAGGACTTACCAAAGTCCTTACAAAGCTTGGCAGCAATTGTAACTCCATCTGGATTTCCCATGAGATATGCACTAAAACTTTTCATCTACATACAACAGGTCCCATGAAAAAATATTGTGATCCCCGACGTCCATTCCTGTCACTGTCTCACACTTTCATTACGCAATTTGTGATGATTTTTTTAAATCTAATTGCATTATACAACAACATACAACGTACGGCTAAAATATCTCCTATATACGGTATATTCTTATACATCACCTTAGTGTTGAGCCTAGTTGGCAACTTAATATTCTGTACAGGAAACGGCATTCTCCATTTTGGAATAAATAGGACAATTTAACTAAAGATCTTTTAATTCACAGAATGACAGCCTTAGGCCACAAAGAACCTTTTATCCCTTTGAATGTTGGAAAAAAAAAAAAAAAAGAATGGGAAAATATTGATCCCTTAAATAAGATTAAACAGTACACGCAGGTGCTCCTTTAGAACCAAACATGTTCGGCTCAGTGAGGTATGGGCTCGCTCTGCCATGAAATTTTGCTATGTTCTTTTGGAGTTAATCCCAATCGCTAACGGAATAAGTAATTGCTTACAAATTGAAGACTAGAAGCTAATGGTTTTGATGTTTTGTGGAGGTCAGATGTGGAAACCGGGCTCTGTGTAATTCTACCGGAGCTTTGAAGGAATCAAGTGAGATACTTTAAGCATTTCCTAATTCACTTGTTTCTAATCAGGTCAAGATTAGCAATTGTGAAAAAAAAAGGGGAAGGGATGGGCTTAGTAAAAGCAGCAAAAGAACCCCAAAAATAATAATGACGGCAACACTAAATACAGAAATTCCATTATGTGTCTGTTAAAGAAGTACTCCAAGTTTTTTTTTTTCACTATCACTTGTCATACTGCACCGTTTGTTTTATTCGAGTACAGCTGCATCTATGCATTTCATTACTATAACTGGGTCATGTGATCACCAGCCTGACAAAAAAAAAAAGTTACTATGTTAGTGACAGGATGTCAGTCCTGGATTCTTACTTTCTGTAAACTAAAGGATGGCATCCTACCAGATCTTTCCTACTAGCTCCTAGATCCCTCCCCTACCAGTTCTAGCTGCCATCTCTATGGGATCAGGATATATAGTAGCTATACATATCCCCTCCAGCTCTATCTGTATACTGCTGCTGCAATCTCTATAGGATCAGGATATATAGTAGTTCTATCTCCCCTCCGTGCTCTATCTGTATACTACTGCTGCCATCTCTTAAGATCAGGAAATATAGTACAGTGACCCCCCCGACCTACGATGGCCCCGACATACGATCATTTCAGCATATGATCACTCTCAGAGGCCATCGCATGTTGAAGGCAGCATCAACATACGATGCTTTTGTATGTCGGGGCCATCGCATAAACGGATATCCGGCAGCGCAGACTGCTTCAGCTGCCACCGGATAGCCGTTTACAGTGCCCCGTGTGGTCCACTGACGATCGCTTACCTGTCCTCGGGTCTCCGACGCGTCCTCTTCGGGATCCCCTTCATCGTCGACGCTCTCCATCATTGTCATCACGTCGCTGCGCACGCCGTCCCATCATCCAATAGGAGTGGCGTGCGTAGTGACGTGATGGCGGCGACAGAGAGCGAGGATGCCGGGGAAGCAGAGGCCTTGCCGAAGAGTCGGGGACATCCCGGGGATGCGGCGACAGCGATGGAAGGCGAAATCCAGGGCAGCGGTGACAGTCCAGAGCGTCGGGGACAGGTGAGTATAACCTCCAATACCAGTGATCTTCAACCTGCGGACATCCAGATGTTGCAAAACTACAACTACCAGCATGCCCGGACAGCCGTTGGCTTCAGAGATTTCTTTGCCATGAGGTGTCATGTTAAACATCCAGCGACCAGTTTTAGAGAGTGTGAGAGCGATAATGCCTTAGGGGTGTACTCACCTTGTGGCCAAGGTTTAGACATTAATGGCTGTGTGTTGGGTTATGTTAAGGGGACACAACATTAAACACTGTTATACAGGACGTGCACTCACTACTTTACATTGTAGCACGTGTAGTTTCTTCAATGTTGTCACATGAAAAGATAGAAGAAAATATTTATAGAAATGTGAGGGGTGGACTCGCTTATGGGAGATACTGTATATATAATGTGAGGGGTGGACTCACTTATGGGAGATACTGTGTATATAATATGAGGGGTGGACTCTCTTATGGGAGATACTGTATATATAATGTGAGGGGTGGACTCACTTATGGGAGATACTGTATATATAATGTGAGGGGTGGACTCACTTATGGGAGATACTGTATATATAATATGAGGGGTGGAGTCACTTATGGGATATACTGTATATATAATGTGAGGGGTGGACTCGCTTATGGGAGATACTGTATATATAATGTGAGGGGTGGACTCACTTATGGGAGATACTGTGTATATAATATGAGGGGTGGACTCTCTTATGGGAGATACTGTATATATAATGTGAGGGGTGGACTCACTTATGGGAGATACTGTATATATAATGTGAGGGGTGGACTCACTTATGGGAGATACTGTATATATAATGTGAGGGGTGGACTCACTTATGGGATATACTGTTTATATAATGTGAGGGATGGACTCACTTATGGGATATACTGTATATATAATATGAGGGGTGGACTCTCTTATGGGAGATACTGTATATATAATGTGAGGGGTGGACTCACTTATGGGATATACTGTATATATAATGTGAGGGGTGGACTCACTTATGGGATATACTGTATATATAATGTGAGGGGTGAACTCACTTATGGGATATACTGTATATAATGTGAGGGGTGGACTAACTTATGGGAGATATTGTATATATAATGTGAGGGGTGGACTCCCTTATGGGAGATACTGTATATAATGTGAGGGATGGACTCGCTTATGGGAGATACTGTGTATATAATATGAGGGGTGGACTCACTTATGGGAGATACTGTATATATAATGTGAGGGGTGGACTCACTTATGGGAGATACTGTATATATAATGTGAGGGGTGGACTCACTTATGGGAGATACTGTATATATAATGTGAGGGGTGGACTCACTTATGGGAGATACTGTATATAATGTGAGGGGTGGACTCACTTATGGGAGATACTGTATATATAATGTGAGGGGTGGACTCACTTATGGGAGATACTGTATATAATGTGAGGGGTGGACTCACTTATGGGAGATACTGTATATATAATGTGAGGGGTGGACTCACTTATGGGATATACTGTATATAATGTGAGGGGTGGAGTCACTTATGGGATATACTGTATATATAATGTGAGGGGTGGACTCACTTATGGGAGATACTGTATATAATGTGAGGGGTGGAGTCACTTATGGGAGATACTGTATATATAATGTGAGGGGTGGAATCACTTATGGGATATACTGTATATAATGTGAGGGGTGGAGTCACTTATGGGATATACTGTGTATAATGTGAGGGGTGGACTCTCTTATGGGAGATACTGTAAATAATGTGAGGGGTGGACTCACTTATGGGAGATACTGTATATATATAATGTGAGGGGTGGAGTCACTTATGGGATATACTGTTTATATAATGTGAGGGGTGGACTCACTTATGGGAGATACTGTATATATAATATGAGGGGTGGACTCACTTATGGGAGATACTGTATATATAATGTGAGGGGTGGACTCACTTATGGGATATACTGTATATATAATGTGAGGGGTGAACTCACTTATGGGATATACTGTATATAATGTGAGGGGTGGACTAACTTATGGGAGATATTGTATATATAATGTGAGGGGTGGACTCCCTTATGGGAGATACTGTATATAATGTGAGGGATGGACTCGCTTATGGGAGATACTGTGTATATAATATGAGGGGTGGACTCTCTTATGGGAGATACTGTATATAATGTGAGGGGTGGACTCACTTATGGGAGATACTGTATATATATAATGTGAGGGGTGGAGTCACTTATGGGATATACTGTATATATATAATGTGAGGGGTGGACTCACTTATGGGATATACTGTATATAATGTGAGGGGTGGACTCACTTATGGAAGATACGATATATAATGTGAGGGGTGGACTCACTTATGGGATATACTGTATATAATGTGAGGGGTGGACTCACTTATGGGATATACTGTATATATAATGTGAGGGGTGGAGTCACTTATGGGTTATACTGTGTATATAATGTGAGGGGTGAAGTCACTTATGGGAGATACTGTATATATAATGTGAGGGGTGAAGTCACTTATGGGAGATACTGTATATAATGTGAGGGGTGGACTCACTTATGGGAGATACTGTATATATAATGTGAGGGGTGGACTCACTTATGGGATATACTGTATATATAATGTGAGGGGTGGAGTCACTTATGGGAGATACTGTATATATAATGTGAGGGGTGGACTCACTTATGGGAGATACTGTATATATAATGTGAGGGGTGGACTCACTTATGGGAGATAATTATATATAATGTGAGGGGTGGACTCACTTATGGGAGATACTGTATATTATGTGTGGGGTGGACTCTCTTATGGGAGATACTGTATATATAATGTGAGGGGTGGACTCAATTATGGGAGATACTGTATATATAATGTGAGGAGTGGACTCACTTATGGGATATACTGTATATATAATGTGAGGGGTGGTGTCACTTATGGGAGATACTGTATCTATAATGTGAGGGGTGGACTCACTTATGGGAGATACTGTATATATAATGCGAGGGGTGGAGTCACTTATGGGATATACAGTATATAATGTGAGGGGTGGACTCACTTATGGGAGATACTGTATATAATGTGAGGGATGGACTCACTTATGGGAGATACTGTATATATAATGTGAGGGGTGGAGTCACTTATGGGAGATACTGTATATATAATGTGAGGGGTAGACTCACTTATGGGAGATACTGTATATATAATGTGAGGGGTGGACTCACTTATGGGAGATACTGTATATATAATGTGAGGGGTGGACTCACTTATGGGAGATACTGTATATATAATGTGAGGGGTGGACTCACTTATGGGAGATACTGTATATAATGTGAGGGATGGACTCACTTATGGGATATACTGTATATATAATATGAGGGGTGGACTCACTTATGGGAGATACTGTATATATAATGTGAGGGGTGGACTCACTTATGGGAGATACTGTATATAATGTGAGGGGTGGACTCACTTATGGGAGATACTGTATATAATGTGAGGGGTGGACTCACTTATGGGAGATACTGTATATAATGTGAGGGGTGGACTCACTTATGGGAGATACTGTATATAATGTGAGGGGTGGACTCACTTATGGGAGATACTGTATATATAATGTGAGGGGTGGACTCACTTATGGGAGATACTGTATATATAATGTGAGGGGTGGACTCACTTATGGGAGATACTGTATATATAATGTGAGGGTTGGACTCACTTATGGGATATACTGTATATAATGTGAGGGGTGGACTCACTTATGGGATATACTGTATATATAATGTGAGGGGTGGACTCACTTATGGGATATACTGTATATATAATGTGAGGGGTGGACTCACTTATGGGAGATACTGTATATAATGTGAGGGGTGGACTCACTTATGGGATATACAGTATATATAATGTGAGGGGTGGACTCACTTATAGGAGATACTGTATATATAATGTGAGGGGTGGACTCACTTATGGGAGATACTGTATATATAATGTGAGGGGTGGACTCACTTATGGGAGATACTGTATATATAATGTGAGGGGTGGACTCACTTATGGGAGATACTGTATATAATGTGAGGGATGGACTCACTTATGGGATATACTGTATATATAATATGAGGGGTGGACTCACTTATGGGAGATACTGTATATATAATGTGAGGGGTGGACTCACTTATGGGAGATACTGTATATAATGTGAGGGGTGGACTCACTTATGGGAGATACTGTATATAATGTGAGGGGTGGACTCACTTATGGGAGATACTGTATATAATGTGAGGGGTGGACTCACTTATGGGAGATACTGTATATAATGTGAGGGGTGGACTCACTTATGGGAGATACTGTATATATAATGTGAGGGGTGGACTCACTTATGGGAGATACTGTATATATAATGTGAGGGGTGGACTCACTTATGGGAGATACTGTATATATAATGTGAGGGTTGGACTCACTTATGGGATATACTGTATATAATGTGAGGGGTGGACTCACTTATGGGATATACTGTATATATAATGTGAGGGGTGGACTCACTTATGGGATATACTGTATATATAATGTGAGGGGTGGACTCACTTATGGGATATACTGTATATATAATGTGAGGGGTGGAGTCACTTATGGGATATACTGTATATAATGTGAGGGGTGGACTCACTTATGGGAGATACTGTATATATAATGTGAGGGGTGGACTCACTTATGGGAGATACTGTATATATAATGTGAGGGGTGGACTCTCTTATGGGAGATACTGTATATAATGTGAGGGGTGGACTCACTTATGGGAGATACTGTATATATAATGTGAGGGGTGGACTCACTTATGGGATATACTGTATATATAATGTGAGGGGTGGACTCACTTATGGGAGATACTGTATATAATGTGAGGGGTGGAGTCACTTATGGGAGATACTGTATATAATGTGAGGGGTGGAGTCACTTATGGGAGATACTGTATATATAATGTGAGGGTGGACTCACTTATGGGAGATACTGTATATATAATGTGAGGGGTGGACTCACTTATGGGAGATACTGTATATATAATGTGAGGGGTGGACTCACTTATGGGATATACTGTATATATAATGTGAGGGGTGGACTCACTTATGGGAGATACTGTATATAATGTGAGGGGTGGACTCACTTATGGGAGATACTGTATATATAATGTGAGGGGTGGACTCACTTATGGGATATACTGTATATATAATGTGAGGGGTGGACTCACTTATGGGAGATACTGTATATAATGTGAGGGGTGGACTCACTTATGGGAGATACTGTATATATAATGTGAGGGGTGGACTCACTTATGGGAGATACTGTATATATAATGTGAGGGGTGGACTGACTTATGGGAGATACTGTATATATAATGTGAGGGGTGGACTCACTTATGGGAGATACTGTATATAATGTGAGGGGTGGACTCACTTATGGGAGATACTGTATATATAATGTGAGGGGTGGAGTCACTTATGGGATATACTGTATATATAATGTGAGGGGTGGACTCACTTATGGGAGATACTGTATATATAATGTGAGGAGTGGACTCACTTATGGGAGATACTGTATATATAATGTGAGGGGTGAACTCACTTATGGGATATACTGTATATATAATGTGAGGAGTGGACTCACTTATGGGAGATACTGTATATAATGTGAGGGGTGGACTCACTTATGGAATATACTGTATATATGTAATGTGAGGGGTGGACTCACTTATGGGAGATACTGTATATATAATGTGAGGGGTGGACTCACTTATGGGAGATACTGTATATATAATGTGAGGGGTGGAGTCACTTATGGGAGATACTGTATATAATGTGAGGGGTGGACTCACTTATGGAATATACTGTATATATGTAATGTGAGGGGTGGACTCACTTATGGGAGATACTGTATATATAATGTGAGGGGTGGACTCACTTATGGGAGATACTGTATATATAATGTGAGGGGTGGACTCACTTATGGGATATACTGTATATATAATGTGAGGGGTGGACTCACTTATGGGAGATACTGTATATATAATGTGAGGGGTGGACTCACTTATGGGATATACTGTATATATAATGTGAGGGGTGGACTCACTTATGGGAGATACTGTATATATAATGTGAGGGGTGGACTCACTTATGGGATATACTGTATATATAATGTGAGGGGTGGAGTCACTTATGGGAGATACTGTATATATAATGTGAGGGGTGGAGTCACTTATGGGAGATACTGTATATATAATGTGAGGGGTGGACTCACTTATGGGAGATACTGTATGTATAATATGAGGGGCGGAGTCACTTATGGGAGATACTATATATATAATGTGAGGGGTGGACTCACTTATGGGAGATACCATACATGATCCCCACCTTTTATATTTACAATTTGCAATCCATACGGGAGCCGCAGCGTGAATAGTTGAAGCTCTACCTATCTAGCTAAAATATGGAAAATAAATCTTTGTATTTTTCAAAATGTCCTTTCATATACTAACTTCACATTAACTCGCAATCCTCTCTAAGCCGGAGAGCGTCTTAACCACTGCCTTGCCGACGTGGCGCCGTCCTCTTTTTTTTACGTTTTTTTTTTCCACCCTGCGCCTCTATACATGACTAGTTTCAGTGAAGTCATTTTCTCCTATGTATTTCATTATCCGGTGACTTCCTATCTGCGCGGACACATTTCTGTCTGAACCTGCACATCAGGCTTATGATGGCCGCCCCCTCGTTCTGTGCCCAATTTGTGTAGAACCATCAAACATTTGAATTTGATTAAACGGAGTCAGGGAATAAAAAAAAAAACTAATCTTAAATATCTCCCAACTGAACCGCGCACATTGCAATTCGCAGTCCGCATGGTGTGTTTCCATGCAATCATCTGTCGGAATATTTATTCCAAACCGGGAGACTCGAGAGAATATGGAACAGAATAAAAATGGATGTATTAAATTTTTCACTCAGGTGCCCGGTTTTGATATTTGTAGGGAATTTAAGCTGCAGGCGATAGAACCACCTGAACAGCGTATTCATGAATAAAAAACACAACTAATATAGAAAACACTGGAAGAATGAAAAAAAAAATGCGCCATTTCCCGCACAGAAAAAAAAAGTGAAAAATCCGTAACTGATCTGCATGAACATGTCATGTCATTACTTACGCTGATCCGATGTAACCCTGATAAACATTTAACGCTGCGCCCATGCAAATGGTGCCCATGGTGTCCTTGTAAATACAGATGAACTCTTTATCAGCCAGACGTCTTAAATAATTGAGAAGCCGACCGTCAGGACGCGGACCTTCGTCTCGGACTGTGTTGTCGCAGATAGGGCAACGTGTCATTCGTTCTGGTGGAGAACAGCTCAATTTCCAAGTAATATAAAAAAATAATAAATATGAGCAGATGGCAATGGCTTGAATTTTTTGTATTGTTTTAAATAGCTAATGGCTTATCAGGGCATGCTGGGAGTTGTAGTTTAACAACAGCTGGAGACACCCTGGTCGGGAAACACTTAGGGGGAAATTTATCAAAAACTGTCTAGTGGAAAAGTTACTGAGTTGCCCATAGCAACCAATCAGATCGCTCCTTTCGTTGTTTATAGGCCTTTTCAGAAATGAAAGAAGCGATCTGATTGGTTGCTATGGGCAACTCGGTAACTTTTCCTCTAGTCAGGTTTTGATAAATCTCCCCCTATTAGTGTTTTCCAAACAGTGTGCCTCCTGCGGTTGCAAAACTACAACTCCCAGCATGCCCGGACAGGCGAAGGCTGTCCGGGCATGCTGGGAGTTGTAGTTTTTCAACAGTGGAAGGCACCCTGTTTGGAAAACATTAGTAAAGGCTATTATAAGAGAATACTATAAAAGGTCTGGTGTACGCCTTTCGCTTACCTGTGTTACAGAATGTGGCAGGCGCAAGTTTTCAGACGTTTCTCATTTCAAATTTGTAACTGAAATGACTTAAAGGAGATATCTAGTGCTGAAAAACTGGAATAAAAGTTTCAGATCGTGGGGGGTCCGACCGCTGGCCTGGAGGACAAGGGTATGGTTTGTTGGGGGCCTCTCTTTACAGAAAAGGGCTAAGCGGCCTTTTGGCTAAGATCAAGTGTAGTACCTTTCCTATTAGTTGGCGGTGTGGGAGACTACTAAGGCAGGATGGGGAACCACACAGAGTGGTGCAGGTGTACCAGGGTCTGCTGTGTGTCCAGGCAGCGGACCCTGAAGCAACCTGTACTCTCTAGATCTCACCCTAAGGTTCGGATAGGGTAAGAGCCGAGATGCAAAAGTGCCCTGGGAGTGGTGACCCGAGAGTGGTGGAACTTACTTGGAGTAGTGGCCCCACTTGGCACGCAGCACGCACTTTATCTCTCACTATTCTGAGCACTTCTGGCTGTTGATCAGCAGAGGAATTTTTATAGATCCCGCCGGATGTCTGAGTAGTATTACACTGTGCACATCCACTTATATATTTCCTATGTTTTGTCACTGTGCTCACGTTTGTGTTCTTTTTATGTTCACTAGGATTTGGTCAGGGTGCGGTTGCCCTTCTGGGTGCCCCTCCTGTCGGTCTAGGGAAGGTGTGTGTGGCCATTAGGGTCCTCTACTCCCTGCCATGGAATACCGAACCAGTTTTACTTGTTCCTAGGTGGCAACTTGGTTAAAGGGGAACTCCCGTGGAAAACTTTTTTTTTTTTTTAAATCAACTGGTGCCAGAAAGTTAAACGGATTTGTAAATTACTTCTATTAAAAAATCTTAATCCTTCCAGTACTTTTTAGGGGCTATATACTACAGAGGAAATGGTTTTCTTTTTAGATTTCTCTGATGTCACGACCACAGTGCTCTCTGCTGACCTCTGTTGTTCATTTTAAGAACTGTCCAGAGCAGGAGAAAATCCTCATAGCAAACATATGCTGGTCTGGACAGTTCCTAAAATGAACAGAGATGTCAGCAGAAAGCACTGTGGTCATGACATCAGATACAGCCCCTAAAAAGACATCAGATACAGCCCCTAAAAAGTACTGGACGAAGGGGTTATCCAGGAAAAAACTTTTTTTTATAAATCAACTGGCTCCAGAAAGTTAAACAGATTTGTAAATTACTTCTATTAAAAAATCTTAATCCTTTTAGTACTTATGAGCCGCTGAAGTTGTGTTGTTCTTTTTTGTTTAAGTGCTCTCTGATGACACGTGTCTCGGGAACCGCCCAGTTTAGAAGCTAATCCCCATAGCAAACCTATTCTACTCTGTGCAGTTCCCGAGACAAGCAGAGATGTCAGCAGAGAGCACTGTTGCCAGACAGAAATCAACAACTCAACTTCAGCAGCTGATAATTAATGAAAGGATTAAGATTTTTTAATAGAAGCAATTTACAAATCTGTTTAACTTTCTGGAGCCAGTTGATTTAAAAAAAAAAAGTTTTCCACAGGAGTACCCCTTTAATGCCTAGTTGTTCCCCAGGAACACTTTTCGGTCCCTGAGTAGCTTCAGCAAAAGGAGACATCGTACCTGGAACCTTGCAGATGCCTTCTGGACCGGAGGCGAAGGGTTTGGTTTGTTGGGGGGGCTTCTCTCCTGTTGGAGAAGGGCTTGCGATGGACCGCATCCTCATGCACATTTTTTTGTTTGAACACTTGCACTTTTTACTTGCACTTGGGTGATTCGAGAGCACGTACATCAGCTCTTCAAAGAAGGGCAAAGCGATAGACCACATCCTTGTTCACAATTTTTATGTGACACGTTTGCACTTTTTCGTGCACTTGGGTGAGCATAATAATAATAGTTTTGGAATAAATTAAAGTCAAAAGACAGTCCCTGCTCCTGTTCACTGGTCTAGAGTTAAATGGCAATGCTGATATTGACAACCAATTTTCATTGGGTTCACGCACCTCTAATCCCCCTTGTGGTGTCCACGGGGTGTAAGTAAGAATACCTGATCACTTTGTGACGCCAGGGCACCGTTATCCTATACATGGTCCGAGGTTGGAGACAGCTTCTCCTGGGCCAGACACGGGGAGTAAAAGAAGACAGCAACGTCAGGTAACGGATAACTGTCTTTACTGAGCTGGGTGCAGATGGTAATACATGTACAGCTGGCTTTAGGTGTGAGAGTGCAGCGTAACCCCATGCCTTGCTGGGACTTGTGGTGCTTACACCAAACAGATTAATACTGACTTGTGAGACGGAAGAATGAATCCGGGTAGGTAGGGTCCGGTCAAGGTACTGAAGACTTGTCCGCAGAGGCATGAATTTCCTCCTTGCGAGTAATCTTTGCAGGATGACCAGTTGAAATATTAGATTTGAGCTCGGCCTCTCCTCAGAGCACACGACACACAGCACACCTGAGCTAAGCTGTTGCTCAGGAGCCAAACTAGGGTGAACTATCACTGGACTGGACTGAGAAACTCCTCCCCTGCACCGCACTATACAGGGGAGACTTTAGGGGTTCCCATTGGCAGGCAGGGTTACATGGGGTTCACTGCTCTCAATTAAAGGTACAGTCACTCAGAAAAAACATATATACACATAACAATAACATAATTAATTTAAGAAAATACAGTGGTCCCTCAACAGACGATGGTAATCCTTTCCAAATGAACCATCGTTTGTTGAAACCATCGTATGTTGAGGGATCCGTGCAATGTAAAGTATAGGACAGTGGTCTACAACCTGCGGACCTCCAGATGTTGCAAAACTACAACACCCAGCATGCCCGGACAGCCAACGGCTGTCCGGGCATGCTGGGAGTTGTAGTTTTACAACATCTGGAGTTCCGCAGGTTGAAGACCACTGGCAGAGGAAGTTGTACTCACCTGTCCCCGCCGCTCTGGACCGTCACCGCTGCCGGGGATGTCGCCTTCCATCGCTGTTGCCGTGTCCCCGGGGTGTCCCCGACGCTCCAGCAAGGCCTCTGCTTCACCGGCATCTTCGCTTTCTATCGCCGCAATCACGTCACTACGCAGCGACGTGATGACGACGATGGAGAGCGCCAACGATGCAGAGGATCTCGAAGAGGACGAGCCGGAGTTTTGCAACATCTGGAGGTCCACAGGTTGAAGACCACTGGTAAAGGAAGTTGTACTCACCGGTCCCCGCCGCTCCGGACCGTCACCGCTCGTCACCGTTGCCCGGGATGTCGCCTTCCATCAATGTCGCCGCGTCCCCGGGGTGTCCCCGACGCTCCGACAAGGCCTCTGCTTCCCCGGGATCCTCGCTCTCCGTTGCCGCCATCACGTCGCTATGCACGCCGCTCCTATTGGATGACTGGACACTGTATATTATCTGACATTATAAGACACACATCATTAATTTAACTGTAGAAATCCGGTGGGCCCAACACCTTGTGCTGCCAAGCTGCCCGAGACAGTCCAAAGCCACAGGACAGCTATTGGTGCTTGGACACCACAACCTGATAGGTGGCGCTAGAGGAACCTGTTTTTTTCCTTAAAGGGGTACTCCGGTGCTTAGACATCTTATCCCCTATCCAAAGGATAGGGGATAAGATGCCTGATCGCGGGAGTCCCGCCGCTGGGGACCCCCCGTGATCTTGCACCCGTTTGTAATCAGTCCCCGGAGCGTGTTCCCTCCAGGTCTGATTACCGGCGACCACAGGGCGTGCGGCATCACGCCCCCTCCCGTAGGCTTGCATTGAGGGGCGGAGCATGACGTCACACGGGGGCGGAGGCGTGACGTCACACGCCGCCCGCCCTGTAGTCGCCGGTAATCAGTCCCGGAGCGAACACGCTCCGGGGACTGATTACAAACGGGGTGCCGCGTGCAAGATCACGGGGGGGTCCCCAGCGGCGGGACTCCCGCGATCAGGCATCTTATCCCCTATCCTTTGGGTAGAGGATAAGATGTCTAAGCTACGGAGTACCCCTTTACGTTAGGAAAGCTAATTTGCAATGCAGGTTGATAAAAATTCTAGCCTGTGTTTTGTGGATCAATAACCAGTGTACGTGTGTGTGTGTGACCTGGATGAAAAATGTAAGGTAAAGAGAATTTGTATTTAAAAATATTCACAACCTAATTAGAATGCGGACCGGCCAATCCTGACCACCAGGGAGGCAGTGTTTACCAATCTGCTAATAGGCAGATCAGGACAGAAACCAGGCAGAGCGTAATATAGACGGAAACCCAATTGTTCCGTATAGACCTGAAAATAATTAGTTATGCCTGGAAGGCTGAGCAATGTACATTGCTTAACGGGAGCAGAAGACGTGAGCACAATATTACTGGCACAATGCAACAAATAAGCCCTTTATAGCACCCGGCCGATATATATGTTATAGATCTCTTTTTTTTTTCCAATGAAATCTGATAAATCTCAAATTTCTGAACACAAGTTAGTGACAAAAAAAGGAACCTTCTACATCAATTAAAAATATTAATCCGTGGAAATTCAATATGCCTGCAAGCCATGAAATACAAGCGCACATAATAAGGCTACTTTTGGGACAAAAAGAACGAACAAAACGCAAGTTACGCCGTAGGCAGCAAATCAATATTACATTTGAAGAACTTTTTTCAAGTAAACTTTTGTTGTCTTCAAACCTCATGTAACTTAATTTGTAATTGTGTAGTGATCTCCTATTCATCGCAGGGAGGGAGCCCGAAAGCCTTTCATGTGGTTTTAGGAAAGGTTGTTTACTGTCACTGTCACTATCAAAGCCGTGAACATTAAAAAGGTCCATTATTGTGGCTAGGCTAGAATCTAGGGTTCCACCGAATGTCCGTGCTCGCCTAGAGGACATTACTACCATATTGAGTAGGATGAAGGAGAAGAACAAATTGATCCTGGATTAATCGAATTCACAAATACAGTGGTCCCTCAACATACGATGGTAATCCGTTCCAAATGGACCATAGTTTGTTGAAACCCTCGTATGTTGAGGGATCCGTGCAATGTAAAGTATAGGACAGTGGTCTACAACCTGCGGACCTTCAGATGTTCCAAAACTACAACACCCAGCATGCCCGGACAGCCGTTGGCTGTCCGGGCATGCTGGGAGTTGTAGTTTTACAACATCTGGAGGTCCGCAGGTTGAAGACCACTGGTATAGGAAGTTGTACTCACTGTCCCCGCCGCTCCGGACTGTCACTGCTCGTCACCGCTGCCGGGGATGTCGCCTTCCATCGCTGTTGCTGCGTCCCCGAGGTGTCCCCGATGCTCCGGCAAGGCCTCTGCTTCACCGGCATATTCGCTTTCCGTCGACGCCATCAAGTCACTACGCACGCCGCTCCTATTGGATGACGGGACGGCGTGCGCAGCGACGTGATGACGATGATGGAGAGCGCCGACGATGCAGAGGATCCCGAAGAGGACGCGCCGGAGACCCGAGGACAGGTAAGTGATTGTCAGCGGACCACACGGGGCACCATAAACGGCTATCCGGTGGCAGCTGAAGCAGTCTGCACTGCCGGATAGTCGTTTATGTGATGGCCGCAGGTAAGTGATCGTCAGCGTACCACACGGGGCACCGTAAACAGCTATCCGGCGGCAGCTGAAGCAGTCTGTGCTGCCGGATAGCCGTTTATGCGATGGCCCCCGAAAAGCATCGTATGTTGATGCTGCCTTCAACATGCGATGGCCTCTGAGAGGCCATCGTATGTTGAAATGATCGTATGTCGTGGCCATCGTAGGTCGGGGGGGGTCACTGTATTTCATCCAAATCCCAAACTTTTGGGGTTCATTTAAGGTAAGCTTGTGGTGCCCTTTGCTAATATAATAGGGCAACACAGAAAGTATGTACAGGGAGATATTAAAGACAGGAGCTCCTGTTACTATACATAAAGGAACCCAAAGGAAGGCACTTCTTTATGCATCACCGCTTACACTTATATGGGCACTATCAGATTCAAAAATTCTTTATACGTTGTATACCTTGGCAAAGCATTAACCTTTCTAATATACTTCATAAAAAATGTTATCTCCTTTTTATAGAAATAATGGCTTATAAAAAAAGACCACTAGGGGTCCCCATCCAGAACATAATCCTGTCCAGCTGCATCTTCCTCTTTATCCCAGTTGAAGCACAGGCAGGGACGAAGTCCTAGAAGTGAGGGCAGGACACTCCTCTGTGCTTACTCCTGTTCTGTCTATTAGACTGCAGCATGAAAGCAGAGAGGAGGGGGTTACAGAGCAGCCTGCAGTGATTGAATGAAGAGACACAGTACAGCACAGCAGACTCAGGGAGAAAGTGACTACATGGGGAGTGAGGGAAGGCTCAATGCTTGCCTTGAACACGCCCCTTCCTGAGCAGTGGATGTCAGAATATGTTAGCAGCAGAACGAAAATATTTGTAAGCCAAATACAGAAGCTAAAATACGAAAATATTTGTAAGCCAAATACAGGGATTTATTCTGATGTCGGGAAGGAATTTTTACCTCTAGTATGAGGGTTTTTTGCCTTCCTCTGGATGAACTCAGTAGGGACCACCGACAGGTTAGTGCAGGTGACACTGGTGACAGATTTCCTTCAATACATCTGATCAGCCACTTTGATTCTGAATCGACTGTGGAATCAGAATGTAATCCAACTACTGATTTGTGCTTAGAACATTGGATCATCTGAGGCACCTCCTTCAGGCCGCGAAAGCAGTGATACCTCAAAAGTGTCGGTCTGTTGACCCCCCTACGTTGGACGAATGGTTGGCGGAAGTTGCCAACTCACGTCAGATGGAGGAATTGATGTCGGTTCATCCTGATGACGCTGTGCGTGTTGAGGCCACTTGGCTCCCGTGGGTACAGTTTTGTTCCTCCCAGAGATGCAGATCCCTGTGATCTCCCTCTCATTGAGTTTCCGTATCAATCCTACCTCCTACATCCGTGCTGCGCGATGACCCCCGCTGGTTCCTGGCTCAGCAGGAGCAAGAATGCTGGAAGAGAGAGATTGCGGCCCCTCCCCTTGTTTTTATAGGGGTGTCTAGCAAAGAACCCATAGGTCACTTGAGGGGTCACCTGGTCACTAGTGACTCCTGGTTAACAAGCACATGGTCACAGTAATTAAAGAAACATTACACTTTTAACATATGTACATAGGGGATAACACTGCAGGGGACCCTGGGGACATAAAGGGACTCTGCCTGACAGGGCAGGAGAAGGGTACGGGGAAACACCATCCCGTACTGGGCCACCACAAGGACGAGATATGAGGATGAGATATGAGGATGAG